>NC_056728.1:285128960-285288960 GCF_019279795.1 Protopterus annectens
TGTGTTGTGAAACTATGATTTCTTTAGATCTGAAGGAGATACCTCCAGGGATTGTGTGCTTTGCAGAAATATTTTCTAACCACAATCAAGATGTGGTAGACAAAAGAAATCTTGTTGTTTACAAAGTGCCCTGTTTTTTTCAGTTTTAATAAAAAAATAAATGCTAATCAATTTGTAAACTAAAGCTTAAGTTTAAGTAATACATTACTGTGGGCTTTATTGCTTAATTAAACAACAGTATAAATAATTTATTTAGTGAAACAAAATGGGCATGACATTTTTTTTCTTTTAATTTGATGATTCTTATTTCTTAGACATATTAATGCTAATGCAAATGTATTGAATTAGAATAACTTGATAAATTAGACATAAACATTAAAAATAATAATTTATTTTTACCCATGCATAAGTTCAATATCTGAGGCTTTAGGAATGGAATCTATTTATTCTGGTATAATTAACATTATATAAGCATCAATTAAAGTGAGATTCTGGTAGCTATATAGCTTTTATTATCATAATAGCAAAGCCTCCCCTTTCTAAAGCTTTGCAGACTTGGATTAAACTTGGTTCTTGGTTGCCTTTGGTAATTATACCTTTTTATATATTAAGATGGAACAAAATGTTCTAATTTCTGGAGTGGTATTCGTATGGATATTGTTGGAGCTAAGTTTTTGGACTTCTGATTTACAGCCAGATTTGATGGCTAGGTTTAGGCAAAGGGAGTCTTTGGTGAGAAAAGCCTGGATTTCAAAATATTTATTGTTGTTATGCTGTAGAATTGTTTACAATATATATTATTATGATGTAATTTATGGAATTATTAATCAGCCAGGCAATAGTTTAATATTTTAATTGCTGATCTGGCAACAGATTTATTTAAAACAACCTAATGCTAAATGTTAATTGTAGTTTGACAGACATCATTTGACGGTAAAATGAACAAGTTTAAACCCAGCAAGGGATGATTTCATTGCAGATCCACCAAACAAGAAGTAAAAAGGACTATCTGGCCACAACTATGATAGCAGAGTTTTGATGTTAAGGCGAAGGAGTATATTATACCCAGAATCTAATTTGTTTTACAAAAAATATTTTGTTGGATGAAATGATTCTTGGGTGAATGTATTTAACACTGGCAATACTTGCAGATCAGAAGATTTTTTTCTGCTATTAAGTGACAGGAATATTCTTGTCACCATTTGTTAAATAAAATCTTTCAGAGAGGCTGAAGATCCATTGATATAAGAGGAGTATATTTTTGAACATGTCAGCTGAGAAAAATGAACAGGGGAGCTACATTTTCATTTTTTTAAATAACCGGAGTTTAAAATATTTAGAAATAAATAATAAATATACAATTCTTTCATTCTGGCTATGAAATAACCAAATACTATAGACATTGACGATGAATATAATTTGTGCACTTTACTATCCTGACAATTATTGTAATCAACAGAAAAATAAACCATGTATATAAAGAAAAAAGGGATCTTGGGAAATACAATTTCTTTGGTATAGCAGAGTATATTTCAGCAGCCCATGCAATTAATTATTGATAGCTAGACCAAAAAAAGTAAATCTGAAGAAATTAAAGACCAAAGAAATTACATATAATATATATATATATATATATATATGTGTGTGTGTGTGTGTGTGTGTGTGTGTGTGTGTGTGTGTGTGTGTGTGAGTGTGTGTCTGTGTGTCTGTGTGTGTGTGTATCTATCTATCTATCTATATATATATATATATATATATATATATATATATATATATATTCACACTCTCTTTGCTATAATATACAAAGACTGTTTGAATTAAAACAATCTGTTCTAACATATAAATGTATGGATGTAATACCTTAATTCCTTTATGATTATTGTCTGAAATAAGTGTTGCCATATTTTAGAGGGAAAAACCTTAATACTTTTTTGTTATTTAATTCCCAAATTATTATGCCATAGGGTAACCTTACAGAAAGAGTATGTTTGAAGAAAGTATGGTTTACAAATTAATAACTATTTAGCATATCAGAAAAATATGGAGAAGGAGGGACTAAGCACATCAAAACACTCTCTGAAACAGAAGTGAAACAAACTGTTGTATTTTAGAAGCTTTTGGTAGCATAGGCAATAGACAAATCTATGAACACATCATTAAGCAAAAAAATGTTTGCATCTCCATTTTAATGTTATAATTGTATTTGAATTGCTTTGTACATACGTTCTGATTGCGTGTAGCAGACAAAGTAGTGAGTTTGTGCTTTTTATATGGAACATAACCAACTTAGTTACAAGACATAAAAAGATATGCTGTATAAGAATTAATACGTTTTTCAATGCTTTAATAGTCTGGGTTGAATACTTGTATTAGGTAAAAGTCTTCCACACTTTCACTGTCCTTGTTATGCTTGTGTATTGAAGCAAATTTAACCAAAGTAAAATATCCATCTGTAACCCAGTTAAGGATTGCAAACTAGTGAAATAGGAATTTATCTAACAAATGGGATACAAGTATTACAAACTAGGTATATGATTTGCTGCTTACCATACCTAATCCTTGGGCTTTATTGCTTGGAAATTGGTCATTGACTTCCTTAACAAAGTCCATATCCAGCACAGAGGGTGGAAATTGTATCTGTAGGAAAGAGTCATAATTGTCTTATTCTCTGGAATTTGTTTTCAAAAGCTTTGCCTAATAGTATTTTCATTTATGTTTGTGATTGTTTTATTTCTTGTAATAAAAGATATCTTTCAGTTTTTCTTTTTTTCCCTAATTATAGTAGACATAAATTTCAAGTCCTGATCGACATTCAGATAATGCAAACGTCTGTACAAGAGAGTTCAATTTTGATGTTGGATATATAATACTTCTTAAACTGAATGATTATGTTTACTTGAATTGCAGCATATCTGAAATGTTTAGCCGCTGTATGTTTTCCAGTAATGCATAATTGCTCTTGTAAATAGTTAAGCTAAAGAATTACTTTCTGGTATGCAATTAGTTTCTGGAAAAGCAAACACATTGTTGTTTTCCTTTCCTTAATACCATGCATTGTGATACACATTGACTTACCTGCAGCTTGTACATGTCCAGATAATTCTTGTTTGGGTCATCTAACCCATGACTCGTATGGAATTACTGCACTTGCTTTTTTAGATGCAGCTAAACTTTTTGACTATGAGGTTCATCATTTTTGGTTAATAATAATAATAATAAAAATGTATAAGATTTTTTTTATTTTTTACATATTTTATCAGGGTAATTAAGCCATTATAATCCTTACACAGTTTTCTTTGTTAATACATGAGTTTGTACTGTGCGTAAATGTGAATGAGTTTGCTGGAAAGACTGAAATATATTAATTTCAGAAGGAAGTCCTTGGATTTAGCCTTTGGGACACTAAGAGGTTTTTAGCTTTTTGCATGGAACTGAAGCAGTGTTCTTGCTGGATGATGAAGCTGCAGGTTTGGTTAATAGCAGTTTCACATATATTTGTATTGCCTGTGTGACAATACCGTAGTTGAGGAATTCATGCTTTTTGTCTTAAATGTTCTGACCTGTGAGCACAGTAGTGATATGACAAAGTAAAAGTCAATGTTTGTTTATAATATACTTACTGTAGGAGATGAAGGATGGGTTATAGTCGAGATAAACTCCTAGAATCTGTCTAGAATCATACTGTTTCAGCATATAGTATTTAGATTACTGGTTTATGCTTTTGTGATAATACTAAAAACATTGGTTTTGCTTTTTCTGAGATGTCTTTAACCTTTTGTTTGAGAACAATATTGAGAAATAGGTAAAGCCATTTTTCAAGTGTTACTGACTTACTTTGATTCCTTGTTACTATTAAATATTACTTGACTATCAGTGGATATGATAGTGATTAGCTTGCTTAAGCTGGTGGAAAGGTCAGCAATAAACAGGAAACTGACCCAGTGTCATTGTCTAATAGGGTTTGATTAATTTTACTTTTAATTATCTATTGTTCAAGTAGCTTTTATACCAGGAGCAGGCATTTAGAGAAAGGGTCTATATTAGAAGACCGACTGTTTAGGTGATCGAACACCTAAACATCGATCTTCTAATATCGAACCGCACGATGTCGAATGTCCCAGGGAAACACATCCCTCGGCCACAACACAAAACACAGTACTTTACATGTAAATTAAGTGGGGGGCTTTGTCCCACACCCCCCAATAATGGGGGCTGTGCCTCCCACACCTCCCTAACTAAATATACCAACTCTGAGATTGCTCAACAGTAGGGAAATAGCAAACTCCAGAGAACGGCCAAGAGAAATCATTCCCTGCGTTAAATTGGCTGTTCGTTGTTTTTGCTTTCAATATTAGAAGATTGATGTTTAGGTGTTCGATCACCTGAACATTCAGTCTTCTAATATAGACCCTAGAGAAAGACTACAGAGCTGGAGTTGCTTGCATTCAGTTAGTAATTCCAAGTCAAAATGATCAAATAACTATTTTTGGATGTTTGGATATAGCACTTGCAAGGGTGTGGCATCATTGGTTTTGAGTATTGTACTGGCAAATGATTAGGCTGTTTTTGTGAAATAATTCTATATTTATGGGTATACAGCATGACATAAAGGCTATATACATTTCTTGTAATTATGACTAGTGTGGTCCTAAGAGCTGTAAGATGGATGGCCTTAGTTTGAGGAAGGGCAGTGATTATTTCTTTTTTTTCTTGGCTTTTAAGAGATGAAATACAGCATCTATGAAATTGTTTATAACAATCTTAGATGAATAACTTTGCAAAACTCCTTTTAGTGGCAGGTTCAATCTGATTTTTGATCATACACTAGCAAAGATGAAATTGGAAGTCTATATTCTGAAATATTTACAGTTATAATAAAGGTTCACTCAGTCAGGTCTATTAAGCTATTTTAGTCCAACCTCATCCCTCATAACAAATACACACACACACACACACACACACACACACACACACACACACACACACACACACACACACACACACTGAATAGATATTCTGATCTAGGGAATGACTGTTTTTTCAATATACTTATCTTTTTTGAAGAGTGATATTACTCTTATTTTATGGCAGCTGTCAGATAATGCTATCTCTAAACGTCATAGTTTATTGTTATACTCATTCATTATTTGTACAGTACCTGATAACATCACACAGTTTGGGTTAGAAAATAATTTCCCTTGACATGACTGATACCATATTTCTGATTCACTGAATATTTGGCAGTTTTTATGTTGAGGAATGGTCATCTTGGTGTTTGGTGCTTCCTCCAGCATCTAGAAATTTTACAGGTTTTGAGATGGGCAATTAAATGGTAGATTCTGTTGTCTGTGGAGGAAAAATAAGATATACACAAGGGATAAAATGTCACAGCTTTACATTTCCAATTAATAAAGTTTTCCTGATGGTACTATGTATCAATAAAATTATACTTAATAGAGAAACAGTGCTATTGTGTTAGAAACCACTGTTATATTAAAATATTACCCAACCTCAAAAATAGTAATTGCCAATATTAGAAAAAAGGAATTGTCTGTATGAAGCACACTGATTACAGTTTGTGAGATTCAAGCCCTTATGGCTTTCACCTCTTTTTCTTATTTTCTATAAGGATAACACCTCCCTTAGGACTAACACTTCTTGTTGAGTACTGGGCTGTATTTGTGTCGATTTTAGTCTAGTTGGATACACTTTATGTATGTTGAGCTTGTGCCCTGTATGTAATACCACTTAATGACATTTTGGTATATATAACTTGCTTTTGACATGCTGATTAAGTAGATGTATTCTCAGTAAGTGATGGTTTTATAATTTGCTTAAAAGTGTCATCCTGTGTTCTGTTAATTGGTTCTGTACCACTTTATACAGTATAGCACTGTGGTTCTCTATATCTACACCTCCTGCTAAACCTATTTTGACCTTGCATTCATAAACTTTGTTACCTCCCTTCCATTCTTAGAGTAGGATATCTTTTCCAGCTTTGACTCACTCTGTTCCTTCTTTCTAAGAAAGCTACATTACCACAAATAAGTATGCACAGAGCTTTCTAGATTTCATAAATGCATTGCAAGCTCATAAGACCAATTACTTTACCCCTCTCCCATTTTGAGGTTCTAAAATAATGGTTCTAGTCCTCACAAATATGGTCTGATGTGCTCTACACTTATAACTACCCCATTATTGGTCATATCCAACCACAAGTCAGTAATATTCACTATGGAAGTGAAATCAAGACCACCTGCTACTCCTGCCATCTTTAAGAATTACTCCAACAAACATCTACTCCACCTCTATGATGACCTTATATGATTTTAAAAATCCATGATGACCTGGTAGCATATACCTCTACTTTTCTAAACAGTTTCTATTTACACCTCAATGTTTGCATAGAGACATTGGTCCCCATCCAATCCAAGTACAATGTTATGTTTAGAAACAAACCACTGTGGTGGAATCATAGTGTAAACAAACTATATGACAAAAGGAAGAAATTCTTTGTCCAAAAGCGCAAACTGGATATCTCAAGTTCTCAACCTGAACTTAAGAGACCAAATAAAGAGCTTAAAAGAAAAAAAATCCTCTAACAGTAAGTATGAATTGACATTAAGTACTTGCTAAAAGGAAACCACAAAACTTTTTTCAACTATGCAGAAGAAAGGAGGAAACTGAAGCTGGCAAAAAAACTGACTAAATCAAAGTAAAAAGCCAACCTGGGCTGTGCAGAGGAAGAAATGAGGCAGCGCCCAAATAAAGGCTCACACACAGTTCAAATCCATCAGATTAATCAGAAAAAACAGCACATAATATGTACATCTGTTAAGCGCTTTCATCCCTGTAGTAACAAAAACTGGAACTTCATCAGAAGAACTAACAATCACCCATATCATCCTTAAATAGAACGAAAATTAACACATTAATTAAATAACAAATCAATCAAGCTTCCTAAAGAAGAAGCCTTTTAAAGAAACATTGTAATACTATTGTATACATACAAACTTCCATCAACAAATGTTAAAAAAATAGAGAAATGTTTAAAAACATTTAAAAAACATTAAAAAACATATTATTCTACCCCCATCATAAAAAAACAGTTCTTTTCTTTAGAATTACAGCAATAGATAGGTTTTCATTAAAATCGGGGGGGGGGGTTGTAGCATTTAGTCTAAATTGCCATTGAAGCTCTCTAATTTCTTCCTTGGGCTAGTTGGCAATAGTATTATGATGTCTTTCCTGGGTACAACTATTATCTTGATGGGAAACCTGGTTATAGACCTGGTGATGGAACACTACTGTTGCTTAAAGCTAATTTAAATGCCTCTTAGGACAAAGCAACATTACCTCAGACTCTCTTACTTACTGGCTACTTCTTTGTATCACCTCCTCAAACAACCTTCCTGTTCATCTTGCAGTTGCTTACCTTCCCCCCACCTCCTTAGCCAAATTCAAAATCCTTCTGCTTGAAATTGCCACTTCAATAAAAAAATCTCATAAATTTCATCTTCCTAGGTGACTTCTATCTCAGCCTTCTTGGCCCTAATCTAATCAATATTCAACACAACTTGTCACTGTACCCACCAGACCAAACTTATTTATTTTCATCACTCACTTTTTGATCTTATTATTACTAATAATCCTAACATTATTTCCCAAATTCTCATTCATCCCCTTCTTTCAATAACCATTGTCCAGTCAGCTTCAATATCTCTTACCATATAAATAAAATAATTCCCTCCCTCATATTATTTGGGAACAAATCTCAGTGCAACATCCTCAGACTAAAGACAACAACAAGGAAGTAACCCATGAAGGTGGGGGATGCACCCCCATCCCAACTATATATACCAACTCTGAGATCACATTATAGTGGGGAAAAGGGCAAATTGTAAGAAAATTTGTTTAGTTTACCTTATACAGTGCAGTAATTCCTTGTTGTTAGCCATCTATTACCTTTAAATGATTTTTTATAATGATTTCACTCTTCGATGAAAGCAACGTTTGTGGATTACTGTTTATGGAATAACCATTCAAGGAAGTTTTTCTTCAATGTGTAAACACAGACCCAATTCAAATATATCCTTAATCTCAGGGACAATGCCTGGCAAACATGGAAAAATTGAATCATCCTTGACCTTCAGGCAACACTATATTAAGCTAAAAAATCTAGCTAAACAGGCAATTGGGTAACAAAAGATACATTATGAAAATGCATCAGACATCCCTTCTCAACTCACCTAAAAAGTTCTGGGCAGAAGCCAACTACCTGACAAGCCATACTAATCCAACTAACACCCACTCTTCCCCACTTCACCTCACAGCTACTGATTTCAGTCTCTGCTAAAGTACACTTCCCACCCTAATTCCATCAATTACCCTTCGCTTCCTCTAACCTCTCTCCTCCCCTCTACAGTCCCACTTTTCATTTCAAAGCAATCAAAGCTAAAAACAAATTACACTACTTGAAGAACTAAAATATGACTCACCTGCTGGTTCTAACAATTTTCTTCCATGGTTCTTATTCCTAAATAAGGACTTCATAGTCCCTCCCCTTCTTTACATTCATAATCGCTGCCTAACTCCAAACATCATGTCTGATATTTGGAAAACAACAATTGTTAAGCCTCTCATCAAAAACACAAACCCTTCCCACATCTCTGACTTCTGTTCCATCTCCATTCTTCTCAATACTTGGTAAAAATCCTTGAAAATTTGTTTACAATCAATTTGCCCATTACATCTCCCAATATCATTTACTATCTCCAAAACAAAATGACTTTTGGGCTGGTAGGAACACTTCTACTGCAGTCTGGACACTTATTGATAACATCCTCCTGGTTATGGACAAAGGCGTTTTCACTGGGCCATCTTTATTGATCTCACTGCAGCATTCAATCTAGTTGACCTTATCATTCTTTTACATCACCTAACTGAAATTGGAATTAGCACAAATACACCACCCTTGGTTATTATCTTTCCAAATGGTACTTCTCTGTGCAGTTTTAAAATATCATCTCTGCTTCCACTCCTCTCCTTAACAAAGTTATGTCCCTCAAGGCTCCAATTTGGCTCCCTCTGTTTTCCATTTTCATAAATAAACTGCCACATGACCTCTTTCATCTCCTTTTCTTACTTTATGCTGATGACATGGTATTATTCACGCAAATCTGGCCTCCTGTCCCATGCAGCAACAACTACAAGCTGACTTCTATTCACATATCAAATGGCTTAATAACAGAAAGCTAATTCTGAACACTTCCAAAAATAAAATAGTGCTGTTTGGTACCTTCTCTAAATGACATAAAAACTCTCAATCCCTTTGTATCCATGACCATCTTGACAACCCCATTGATCAAGTCATCTCCCTCAAATACCTTGGTATGTGGCTTGATCTAGCACTGAACTTTCATTTTACACTAGGACAAATACGGAAGAAAATAAATTTCCTCCTGTATTGGTCCTATAAAATTTCCCCCTTTATCTCCAGACCAGTCAAGAATGCCATAGGCCAAGGCATTCCACTAGCTTGGCTTGAATATGGATATTCACCGGTTACAGCAGCATCCAAAAAAACTCCTCCACCATCCTAACTATAAGCAAGTCTGTCTGCCATTTCATTACCCTCTTCCCTAGAAATTAGCATCATTGTGTCATGCTTAATAAACCAATTGGCTAGCTCTCCAACAACATCCTGTCATTCCCTTACTGCCAAACTATTCAGACTGTCCCCCAGTTACACTCTAGGGAGTCTATCCCCCTTATGGTCTACTTCTTTAATGTCCCAGAACCAGACTTCATTGCAGTAACTATTCCTTTTCCACCCTAGCCCTAAACTCTGGGAATCCCTCCCTTCTAATTTGAAAGACCACACCTCATACCCATCATTTCATGCTCAGCTTAAAGATCATTTTCCATCTGAACCAATTTGCAAATGCTTTCCCTCTGGATACATCACCTAATACTTCTTCATCCCCTTTACTAGTCAGGCACATTTGTCTTCTTGACAATATTTCATTGCACTAATATGTGACATCTCATCTACATTGTTTACATTGCATGTAGTTGATTTGTGTGTGTCCTTACCTTACCTTTGTTGTCTTTTAAACTTTGTCCTCTATCCCTTCACTATTTCACTTCTTCTTCCCTCCTTCCTCTAACAATTCATTGCTGTTGTCCCTTACACTGTGTACTTTATTTTTACTGTTGTTAATTCATTGCTATCTTCTCACAGCATTTTTTGCATTCATAATACTTCTTGTGAGCTTGCATGTCTATTATCATTTACATTTATCCAGGCTGAGAATGAATAGACCAGTGTGAATCCGTAATCTAGCCTGGTTACCACATTGAATAACTAACTAAATTAATAAGTAAGTAAGTAAATTAAATAAATACCTCATTTCACCAGAGATGAGAACCGTAGCCATCACTGATGGGGTTACAGCTGGTTTCTACAGATTTCACATGACTGAAGATGGGTGTGGTTTGTTAAGAGTGCTATGCTTTTACATAAGCTTCTCTAATAAGAACAGATTAGTAACAATTGCAAAAACTGAAATCCCAGCTCAGGGGTCAAGCTAAAGTCTGAGTATTATAGGCCTGGACAGAGACACAGAATAATTGCTAAGAAATGCATGCTAAAGTCATGTGAAGAATGAATAGCATAAAGCACCACAAAAGAGAGGTCATCAAGGGGAAAGGACATTTGGAAAGGCTGGATGGATACAGCAGCTTATAAAAAGTGTACTTTGTGATGCAAAAATGTAAGGGCTATGGGCCTTGTGATGACCCACCACTGTACCAGTAATCAAGGAGCCTCAATCCTCACCACTGGCACCAGTTGGGGAACGTACACTGGGAGGAGAGCAAGTACACACACAGTATTTCCAGATGCAGTTCTCTGCATCAAATACAATTTCCCTTAAGAGCACACAGAGACCACAGTCAATCCACAGCTGGTTTCTCACTCTTTCTCCAGATCCTCAGTAATACTCCACATTGGCACAGGTATAGAGTTGAGATCTCAGTTGAGTGGCCAAGCCAAGACATCCAGCACCCTCTCTGTCCAACCAGTGCTTCATGCCCCTGCCCAAGTAGCTGACACACACACACACACACACACACACACACACACACACACACACACACACACACACACACACACACACACACACACACACACACTCTTTGAAGTTTGATTCACACACACACACACACACACACACACACACACACACACACACACACACACACACACACACACACACACACACACACACACACACACACACCTGGGAAAGGCTGTAACAGGTATACTAGCTATGCCCCCTTTTCCCAGACTATAAGGTAGTTATCACTCTCACCAGCCAACTGCTTATCAGCTACTTTATGGCCCTTTACAAAGGGTGTCCAATCTTACTATGTAATGTTATTATTAATACAAATGGTAGTTTGACCAAGGGAAAGGCTATTAGGAGTGGTCTACAGTGTCACCAAATAAATATGAAAATACTCTCAAAACTTAGATATCTCTAGACAGGTCAGCCACAATGAGATGTTTAAACATATTTAATAATAAAAGAACAAGAAGATACTGAGTGTATAGTCACAGTGACATCAGAGTTCAAAACCACAGGAAATATTTAAAACAACATTGCAGAACAGTCTCAAATAAATAAAGAACATATCTAAACTAAGTTTTGCTATATTCCTGACTGAATCTAAGAGAGTTACTATACCCTAGAAACTTATTTACAGAGCAAAGCAAATGTGTGGTGAACGAGTCTTCTTTTGAGGTCCAATACAGAACACAGAATGCAGTGTCTCTCTTAGAGACTTCTTAAATTAATATCTCAAATATTACTGCTGGGATAGCTTGCAGAATGACATCATTTCTTGTCATCTGAGTTGATCCCAGATGAAACTCCCACTGATGGAAGTTAGCAGTATTTAGTATCTACCTGTGAAAATACATAGACAGGTCTTTGGCAGGTGCTGAAAGTCATAAAACAATTACCTCCCTTCATGTTTTCAAAAACTAGTAATTATTTCACACTTAGAGACAATACAGAAAGCTCCCTAGTTTTAGACATTGTGTCTCCTTGCTGCATTGAAACTGAAAGATATCATCTTTTATTGCATAGCCATAAAGTAATTTAATTTCAGCTATTTTTCTGAAGTTTTGCTGGACTGAAGTTAACCTCCTGTGTTCCAGGTTCCACTGTTAAAATATATACATTTAACAGCTACAATAGTGTATGTACATTTCTGTTCTCTTGAAGCAGGGCACAATGTGGATACATCTTTAAGCTCAGTACTTTACAAAATACCTTTTTTTAACCCACATGTCTGTACAGACCAGTTTCATATACTGTCTCCCTTTGTCACAGGACTTTTAGAAATAAGTTGATCTTAGAAGAAGGTAATCAAAAGGCAAATGTTTGTCAGGTTGTTGTCATTGCATCTATTTATTTACTCCACCATGTTAGCTGGTTAAGGTTCTTTCCCATGTGTGAAATTTGGAGTCCTGCCTTTGGCAGATGTAGTGTAAGTAAGTGTGCCAGTATTGTGATAGCAAAGCAGGTGTATGTTGACAGAATGAGTATGGATAACATCAGCGTAAGTATGGGGAGCATATGCTTCATAAGCTTTTATATGACTTAGTTGGATTGGCTTCCTCCTAGATGTGATTTAGGTACTGTTAGGTATGAACTTATTTATGATCTTAGCATGTGTAGGATTGAGGAGATAGATAGAATTAGACTCATTAGAGTGCAAGAACCTTTACTAGTGATTATAAGTCCAGATTATTTTCCCATCAGCTAAGGCACAGGTTCAAAAGTAATAAAATAATATAAATAAGGAGCTTATGGCTTAATATTACTGGAGACAGGATCTTGGCTGTGATTACCCCAGGTGAATGTGTTGAGAACTGTTGCATAAGGTAGGTCCATGTATCTGAGTTATAGGCTGGTGCAACTTAATACCTCCCATTGGTTCATAAGCAGGTACTAGGCTATAGGCCTTAGGGCCTATATAAGCCTAGCCAAAAGGTACCCTGGCTTTTGCCACCCAAGAAAATTATTTTCCTGTGCCACTATCGAGCAGAGCCACAGAAGTGATCCACAGGGTGAATTTCCTAAGAGTGCTAATGAGGAGCTTTGTTTGATATAGATAGGTAGTTTGTTCCAGAGAATGGGAAGTCTCTGGGACAGGAATCTATCCCTCCAGCATGTTCTGTTTATTGTGGTGACAAGATTTAGGTCTCTAGAGCATGTAGCTCGGAGGGAGTGGGATTTCTTTAAGTGGAGCATGTCCAAAAGCTCTGGGATTGACATAGCTTTGTGTGTTAGGCAGAGATTGCCTCTGAGTAGGCAATATGCAACGGAGTAAAGCAGCAGTTTTTTAAGACGGTCTGCATAGGGTATCTGTTTGAGGACAGTAATCTTCTTTGTGAGGTATTTTTGCAGCCTTTCCAGTTGTTCTTGTGAAGTACATACAAAAAGGGGCATTGTACTCTATAATGGGTCTAATGAGTGATGAGTAGAGGGGAACAATGACCTCTTTTTTCCTGGATGAGAAATCTTTTGTGATGAAGTGTGCCATGTAGAAGGATTTCCTGACTACTGTGGTGATGTGATTATGAAAGGAAAGACTACTGTCCACTTGTGTCCCAAGATCTCTTATCACACTTTCGGTGTTAAGTAGACTACTGCTTATGTGGTAGTTCATCGGTACAGAGTTTTTGCCAAAAGGGATGATAATGCACCTTTTGGCATTGAGCTTGAGGCCATGGCTTTGACACTAGGCATCTATCCCAGCGAGGCCCTTTTGCAGGATGTGCACATCTTTTGAAGTTTTGATTATGGCTCCTAGTTTGCAGTCATCTGCAAACTAAAGACCTTCTGTGTTAGCCTGTACTTCAGAGAAGTAGATACCAAACAGGAGAGGACCCAGGACTGAACCCTGTGGTACTCCAATTGTCACTGGTGTGAAGTTGGATTTTGAGTCTGCTGCTTTCACAGTGTGGGTTCTGTCAGTGAGCCAGTTGGCAACCCATCTTGTGACATAGGGATTTATACCTAGTTTAGTGAGTTTATCTATAATTCCAGAGTGTTGGATGGTGTTGAAAGCCTTGGCGAGATCTAGATTGGCTGTGTGAAGCACCTTACCCTCATCTATGGCTTTGTTGACCACTTCAAAGAAGTCTATCAGGTTTAGGAGACATGATCTGCCTTTTACAAACCTGAACTGGGTGGGGTACAGAGTTTGGAGAGTCATTGCTTATAAGTTCCATGATGATACATTCCATAGCCTCGCAGAGCAGGCTCATCAGGCTATTAGGGCAGTAGTTTCCAGGGTCCATGGTGGCTCCCCCTTTGTGGAGTGGGATAACCATCACTGTGCACCATTCAGTGGGCACATAGCCTGAGATGAGGCTATGACTGAACATGGTACTTAGGTGGGGTGCCAATTCATTCTGTAGTTCATGCAGAATGCAGCCTGGGATGTTGTCAAGTCCCATGGATGCTGTGTTCTTGGCTTTGGAGAGTGCGTTTTTTACCTGTGCAATTTGTGATTACAGGAACTTTGCATTCTTCCGGTATAGAGATGGGTCCTTTAGGGGATGGGGGGGTAAAATTAGCACTGAACCTATCTGCCAGGATGTTGGCAATATTAGTTGGTTCTGTATATTTAGTGCCATGTGCTGTAACTCAGAGCAGATCTGCATGTTGCCATTGAGATTCTTGACATAGCTATAGAATGCTTTGTAATTTTTTTTAGAGTTAGTGGCGATTTTTTTTTTTTCATAACTAGCTTTGGAGGATTTTATGAGGGAGCTCAGCTTCTTACTGAGGCTGACCAGGGAGTTCCTCCAATCATGGGATTATACTCCTTTCTGCAACAGTTTCTTTCTTCTGTTGTAGAGTTTGTTTATGGCAGGGAACCACAAGATTGGCTTCCTTTTTTTGGAGTATAGCATCTTGGTTCTGTTAGGGATTGCACAATCCATGCACTCGTGTAAGTGCTTATAAAGTGCATTTGTGTAGGATTCAGCAGTCATAGCTTTATTGTCCATCAGCATGGGTGTCATGAAGTTTGCCACTTCTGTCTTAAGAAGCGTGGTTGGCTTTGGAGAAATTTTTTACAGTGGTTTCCCTAATGGGGGGTGGGGGAGGGATGTGGATGTTTAGGGTGATTAGCTTGTGGTCGGATCTGACCGATGAGGAATTGACCTTTGGTGTCGAGCACTGGTTGCCCATATTGGCAATAACTAGGTCTAGGATATTGCTGCCCCTGGTGGGGGTGTGAATAAGTTGATCCAAGGCATTGGAATTTATGAATTCTAGAAAACGTTGAGCACAAGAGTTGGTACATGAGTAGTTTTCCCAGTTAATGGTGGGATAGTTGAAATCGCCCATTATTAAGGTGTTAGGTTGTACCCTAATATTTTCCAGTGTATCAAGAAATGAGGAGTGGGAATCCTGGGGCATGGTGGGAGAGCTGTAGCAAGCTACAATTTGGATTGCGGTCTTGCCCAGAGTTAGTTGCACTTGGATAATCTCGGATGCATTTTGCTGAGCAACTAGCCTGGAGGTGTGGATATCCTTAATGAATATAGACACGCCTCCACCTTTAGTGTTTCGATCCAGGTTAGTTGGCCGAAAGGTGTGGTATGAATTATAGCCTGGTAATGTAGGGGTACTCTCTGGAGCCTTGAACCTTGTCTCTGTCACTGCACAAATGTCGATGTTCTCCATTTTAAGGAGTGCCTCGAGTGAGTGCATTTTAAGGTTTAGACTTCTAGCATTGAGTTGCAATTCCCTCAGATTTTGCTTGCTTGTACCTGTTACGGTGGTGAATTTGTCATTTGAACCTTGCCTAAAAAAGGCACTATAAAGATGGCTAGAGCCTTAGCCAGTATCCATAATACCAGGGGCGACAGATGCAGGCCATCTCTGGCAAAGCATCGTGGTTTGTCAATCATGTCATCCCATGCAGACAGATACTGGATCCCCTTAGAATGACACCAGATGCTTAGCCAATTGTTGACATCAATCATTTTATCCTTGTACTATGGTATCATTCTAGGTGATGGCAGGATGCTACTCAGGGCTAGGGTCTTACCTGCCTGGGCTACAAGATCGGAGAGCTCCTCCTTGTCCCTTTTCATGTAGTCCAGGGAGGTACGTCTCAGGTCATTCACACAAACATGGACAATGACAGAGTCATATTTATACTTGTTGTGGAGTGACCTGAGTGCATGCATTATGTGGCAGATCCTGGCACACTGACAGGCAGCTGACAGTAACGTTTTCCTTGTTTAGCCTGGTGAGGGGAACATCAGTGTTCCTGACTATAGAGTCACCTATGACTAGAGTGTTGGGTACGTTGTTATGCCTTATGGGCTGTGGTTGAGTGGCACACTGAGTTTGTGGATTATGTGTCATATGGGTTGTGTTGGGGGGGGGGTGACGGTTGCTTGTGTTTCTGCTTTGGAGGTCCCTGTTGCTTGGGCAGGTTTTTACTGAGAGCCTTCATGAATGTAGGTGTGTGCTTTGTGTTTCTATGTGTGTGTTTTGGTGGTGTAGATTTTGAGGGGCTATGTGATGAGTGTGGTGTGGTGCAAGTGTTTACCTTCTGCTCTTGACTGTCTAGTCCAGTCTTGGGTGAAGAGAGCTTTGCTTCCAGTTTGGCTATATAAGTGCATCTCTCACAGGTTGTAGTGTTGGGTGATAGGATGAAAGGGTTGTCTGTGTACATGAGGCAATTGCTGCATTGCCCCAAGATGCCCAGATTCATTAGGTAGACAGGAGAAAACACTGGGAGCTGACCCTTAGACATGCCTGGATAGGTGCTTATTTGCTAAGTACTAGAAACTGTTTTCCTCTAGACAAGAGAGGAAAGTTGAGTGCTGTAGTAATTTGTAGCTTATTTAGTGCTTACAATGAGTTCTGAACAAGTGCTGAGCTCAAAGAAACAGACTTGAGTGTTGAAACTAAAAAATTGGCTAGTTCTGAGAAACAAAATTAAGCTAGAAGGCCAACACAGAAAGGCTTGGGGGCTCAGAAGCTCACAAACAGTCCTTGACACAGCAAATCTGTATCCAGACTAGACTACCCACAGGAAATACAGGAAACAAGCTTAGAAATATATATTTTCTTAAGAGGAAAGAGAGAAAGGAGGAGCAGAAACTAAGTGAATTGGCCTTCTCAAATGTTCTCCCTGTATTAGGTAGAATGAGGTAATAACACTAGACTGGGAGCAGTGTCCCGGATCAAATTTACAGTAGCAACTGCAAAGCCTCCAACTATAAGAACAGCATACAAATAGGGAGGGTGGCAAACAAATTGCAGAAATGTTTCTCACAGCAGAAAAGCAGCAGTGAGCCTTTAAATGAAAGTTTTAAACAGATAAAGGAGACACTACCGAAAGCTTTTAACTGCAAACAAGTTATATAACACTCTCCTTGGCAGGAGATCCGAATAAAACAACCCAAACAGATGCTTAATAAAAGTGGAAAATTTCCAGTTAATACCTCACACACAGTGAAACTAGCTAGAAAAGTATGCAGTAGACAAAGTGCTATAAATAATTCGAAACAATAAGCAAAAAAAAAAAACAGGATACTTAATGTTGTATATTATAGATCCGAATTTGCTCAGTGTCCTTCTTTCGATTAGCTCAGTGTGAAATGGCAGAAGCACTCACAAACTTAACTTCTTGGATAACAGAAAGTGAAACCTGAGACAACTTTAAAAAAAGCTCAAAAGAACCAATGAGATGCTTACTCTAAGCTGTAGTCCAGGTGACCCTAGTCAACCAATGACCATAAACAATCCCCTCTCACTAAAATGCCTAATGGCTTTGGCTAAACCAAGATGTCCTCTAACATGTGCTCAGACACACAGCCTCTACAAACACTAGGCCCAAACACAAGCCTGAATATGGACAATGCTACAAATATCCACACTACTTAGGTAGAAACAAACTGCAGAAATGTTTCTCACAGCAGAAAAGCAGCAGTGAGCCTTTAAATGCTTGTATTACTAGATATCCTGGAGAGGTATGCTAGCACCTAGCCCATTCAAGACATATCCTTTGCTGCCAGCAGCTAGGCAAGAAAAAATGGTAGGTAGAAGTGAAAGCCTAAATATAAAATTTTCTTTAGATAAAAAGTAAGAACTTGGGTGAGATGAGCAAAGTGGAAGAAGAAGAAGATAGTGAATGGACAGGAGAATTCTGAACAGGCAAATTAAATGCAATTTATGAATAAAGTGGACACTGGACCCATCATAGTTCAGCTTTGCTAAAGGAAGGTCATACCTATTAAATCTGATGGACTTCTTTGAGAGGGTCACCAAAACAATGGATGAGGGCAAAACTGTTCACACAGCTTCCCTTGACCTGGCCAAGGCTTTTGATATAATACCCCACTCAGGCATTACAGCCAAGTTCACTAAATTAAGAATAAACCCTTTTATCACATGCTGGATAGCCAACTGGCTCAATGATAGGACCTAGGAGGTCAAAATAGGTGAGGCCACCTCGGCCAAGATCCCGGTCACTAGCGGAGTCCCCCAGGGCTCAGTACTGGGCCCACTCCTTTTTGACATCTATTTCTCTGAAGTGGAAGCAATCACTGAAAGTTTATGGCTGACTAAGTTTTCTGATGATTGTACTAGCAATTTTCAAGAAGGCCTATCTCTGACTAATAAATGGTGCCAAAGCCATGGTCTTAAACTCAATGCTAGGAAATGCATAATTGTTCCCTTTGGAATGTCAATAAATCTAGCTAAATACTATATTGATAATATGCCCCTAAGAGTAAGTCCAGTAGTCAGGGATCTGGGTACACATGCAAAAGGTGGACAGTAGTCTTACCTTCGACCGCCACATGGCCACAGTGGTGAGGAAATCCCTTTATGTTGCACAATTTGCAAGTAAGGGAATGGCATCTAGGTCCATAGAGGTCATTATACCACTGTACTCCAGCCTTATCAGACCAGTCATAGAGTACAATGCTCCCTTTGGTATGTACCTGACCAGGCATATGCAGCAGCTAGTGTGACCCCAGAGGTTCCTTACAGAAGGAATACAAGGTATAGCAAACCTGCCTTATGCAGGGTTACTTAAAGCCCTTTCCTTCTGATCATTCTCCTGTAGACTGCTGAGGGGCAATCTATGCCTAGCTTACAAGGCATCCACCAGCCCTACACCTATGAATCTTTTGCACATTTCTAAGACAAATAGTACCGGACTTACAAAGTCTAAGGACCTAAATTGTGTCTGTGACTTAAACAGAACATGTTGGAAGGAGAGATATGTTGCCAGGATACTGCCCGTCCTATGGAAAAGGCTTCCCATCCATGTAAAGCAAAGTTCATCTATTACCCAATTTAAGTGCAACCTAGATCAGTGGATGGGGAATAAGAAATTTACATTGGGCCTGGCACCTATGTTCCTTATGGACAAAGGTAGCTTATAAATGCCGAACTCTCAATGCCCTATTTTTGTACAGGACATCATTATTCTGTTCTTAAATCGGCTAGGCTTAGAAAGGCCCCGTGGTCATTAGCCTAGTAACAATCTATGAATCTATGAAGCTATTAAAACCCATGTTAGACAAAAATTACACTAGAATTTTTAGAAATGAATGTGACTTATGTGGATGGATGTCTCAGCCACTAATTGTTGTGACTTGTGTTTCCATATGAGGAGGCGAAAGTGTGCAATCCTTGCTTAAACAGTTATCTAACTTACCTAAAATAATATGCATGAAAAGTGTCCTAAGTATCCTGTTCTAATGTGTCTATGTTTTACATCAGGATCAGACAGTGGCATAAAACATTTGAAAATGGATGCCAGCATGGGAGCATGTTATTATTGTTATATATTTGGGTAAGAAAAGGGCAAAAAAAAGTTGAAGAGATGATAGGAGTTTGACTTTTGCAACTGACATGCAAGGGCCTGCAAATAAGTGTAATTTGTGGGCCAGAACCAATTGTAGTAAACATTTTTGATCAATTGCTAAGTAAAAGTTGATGCTTTATGTCCATTCACTGGCTATAACTCTGAACTTGTGGATGTGCTTGTCTGTGATGCTGGCCAGCAGTATAAGGAGGGTTTTAATTTATGTTTTCAATGATGATATGAAGCTGAAGAGTGATGGATATATCTGTGAGTGAAATCTGGATACTTAGGTATAAATTAGTGTAATACAAACTGAGACCATGCCTTGCTCATTATTTTGAATTCCTCCTTTATCAGAAAAAAAGACAATTTGTGGAGTCTGCATTTAGATTTATAAACTTTGGATACTAATTCCTGACACTCTTGGTATAAACAGTCAGCTTCAAGGAGTGCAACTGAGTATTTGAAATCAAATAGTAAAAACAATAAAAACTGGATCTCAACACCAGAAATAAAAAAAAAACTCAATTTAATTAAATACAGAGAGCTTTTGGGAATAGTCCCTTCTTCAATGCTTACAAAACACAGTTTAAATACAGAGTTTTTAAATACCAACAAAATTGTAAAAAAAAAATCATCCAAAGCAGCCACAGGAGTATTAATGGTTCACAGTGGTATATAGAATTCACACAGTGTAAAAAATATAAAAACCCACTGGAGCCACCAAAACAGGCAGAAATAAAACTTTTATTAAAAGAAAAAACAGATAGCACTTTCAAGCTGTTGCTCTTCATCAGATTTATACCACAAAGTCAGCAAATCCTATTTAAAAAACTAACAACCAATAAAATCAATAACTAGGTCTATGCCTCCTTAGTATAGGTTTTAAGGGCATACATCCATTTAAACCTATTTTATGGTTAGCTTGTAAAGCAGCACTCCATTTTAGCTCACATAGTTCTGTATAGTGTTTAACATCATACTGTGGAAATATAGAAATATAGCATATTTTTGAATTTCCTTGCCTTATCTATATATTTGTTTTAGTGTTTAACATCATACTGTGGAAACAGAGAAATATAGAATATTTTTGAATTTCCTTGACTTATCTATATATTTGTTTTACTGCGGTGGTGGTGCTGCGGTAGAGTTGTCGCCGTCACAGTTAGACGTTACCCATTCGATTCTCAGCTAGAGCGTCTTCTGTGGGGCAACATGAGTGAACGGGCGTTCCTTTGTTGAAGGTTGTGCGTTAGGCCCAGCAAGCCAGCATGTAAAACTCTACTGCCAATCATTAGCGGACTGGAGTTCCGCTGTGGCAACCCCTAACCGGGAAAAGCCGAAAGACACAAACAATCTATATATTTGTTTTGGCAATAGAGGTATATCTCCCATTAAAAACTATCTGTAGGTAAGTCTCTTACCAGAGGATTTAGAAACTCTAAACATCCTAAACCATTAGGTACATTCATATATGCACATAAAAGCAGCTGGCTTGGGAGCCATAGCAGTCAACTAACAGACTATTGCAGCATTTTAAAAAACAAAGATTTACAAATGCAGATATTCTTTGGCTGTAACAGCTACCATTAACCTGAGAAGGACACAAGGAAGCCAAGCTGAACACTTGCCATTGTTTTTTCATGAATTTTGCTGACACAGGGAACTGCAAAGGCCAAAGTATCAAAAAGTCCGAACTGTAAATATTCTACACAATGTTGTAAAGTACAGATGAGCCTGGGTTTCACTGGTGTGTCTCTTGTCTAGTGTTTTGCTAGTGCCACTGCATGAAATGCTGGACAGGTCTGTGCACTTTGCAGGAAATTCTTTCTCTTTTTTCTCCAGGCAGCTTGGAATTAGTTTCTCCTGACATTAACAGTAAACATTGAGAGGAGCTGCAAAAAGATTATGTGGTTTGATGCCACCTCCTGCCACAATTGTTTTCTTTTTAATAATTTTAGTTTTCTGAAGTTGCTTGTGTTTCTTCTATTAAATTTGAGAATGAGATAAGATAAAACTTGAACAAATAGACTTTTTGATGACACTGATTTTATTTTCCCCTTTTGGGGTTACCTAGGCCAGAGAATGTACGTGAAAGTAAGGATGCCTATAAGTGTACTGGAGACACCTCCACCATTGGAAAGGTCAGCTGCCATAGCTGCATAATTTCATCACACTTTCTGGTGTGAGAGCATAAGTGTTCCCAATGCCTCAAATTCTTCTATGTGATTACAATGATGAGGAAATATCAGGTGAATGTTTTGTGCCTGCGTCTATTGTCTTGGCTATCATACATACCACAGACACTGAAAAGGGGAACAAAGCTTGGTTGTATCCTGCCAAGAAATGGCAGCAATTGTTCAGTGTATAAGTGTGATAACTTCCTACAACTGTTTTCTGAGGATCTAATGGGAAAAAAGTTATCAAAATGGATCTATATTACACCAGGATTATGGGAGTCCTGTAATATATGGTGCTGTGTGAAATGTGGTGAAGACCATGAGAAACAATACATATATCATCAGGCCATGCATAATTTCCACCAGGGAGCCTGCTATTAAAGGAAAAGCTGTATATAAATAAACCGATTCAGAACATTTTTCTTGCATGCACCTCTGCTCGTCTTAAAATATTAACCCTGGTGAAAGCAGAAGGTGGGAGTGAGTAGATAATGTTAACTTGCCTATCCTTGCAAGAGGGACACAGACTATGCTCACTGCACTAATGCAGCATTATAGGCCTGGCAAGTTCTCTTATGCATAAGCATTTTGCCCCTTAGGTGGAAAGTTTTGCATGGTCGGGAGCTTGAATGCACATCCTGAAGGCAACAATTGCATTGCTTGCAAGGCTTCCGTTGGGTGATATGTGCACATGCCGCAACAGTATGACACTGGACCACAATTCTCTATCTCTTCACAGTCCCCAGATGTGGGACAGGTTTAGTCTGAGGGAGGCTAAGGGGGGGTCCAGTACACCCACAGAATGAGGAGAGGAGCTGGTGCCAGCTGATGTTCAGCGTAAGGAAGAGGGGAAGAAATCTAGCCCTATGATGCCATTCTGCCTTTCACAATTTGAAAATAACCCTGGACCACATATATGTAAATTACCTAATAATTAACAGTGTACTTTAAATACATAATGATTAGAGATTGGAAATAATATCAAAGGCTAAAGGCAAAAAGCATAGCTGAGATTTAGAATTTAGGCTGCAGACTTTTTAGTCGAGTAGCTACATCAAAAGTTTGAGGAATAGAATTCTCCCTATCCCTATTCGATCAGATGGGTGACAATTCCAGGAAGATTTAAGAGGTGTTTTTGTCCAGGAGAGTATGGCTGTACTATTCAATAATAAATTAATTCCAGACATAGTGTGTTGCCAATGGCAGGCATCATATGTTTGGAATAATGACATCAAGGCTGTTTAAAGTTTATTCTTTGCTATTATTAACTAGTAAGTTAATAGGTAAATACTAGGCAATCAGTCTGCAGACAATTATTTTCCTAACCAACTACTAGACAGTAAACAAAGGTAAGACTGAAACCCAGTATCTTGGGTCTGTGAGTTAAAGACCTTAACCATTATACTAACCCCCAATTTAATTAACCTTCTCTAATAGGGGTAGCCTGAAAACCTTGGTCAGGTACGTGCCTTGCAAGGTGGCAATTTCAAAAGGTACAAGTGTTATGGGACTGCAGTCCCACAGTAGCAGCACTGCTTTATGGAGCCACAAAGGTATCATGGTTTCACAAATGAATACTGATACTGCATTTGCCGTGAAGACTAAAGAGCTCAATGTGTGGTGCTTTAACTGTAGAAAGCTGCTTGTTGCATTTCAGAAGACTTTTTTAGCTCCCCAAATTTCAGTTGTTGGAGCACCAGTTTGGGAAACTGAAAAGCATGCCAGATGACCCAGCTACACTTCAGGAGAAAGGAATAACTGAAAAGGGTGTGTGTTTAAATTAACAAATTTGTTACATAAAAAAACAGTAAACAGCTTTAATTTCAATTACTTTCCACTTCAGTATAGTTAAAATTCTGCTGCGTGGTTATAGGTTCATAGGTGTGTACTAGGCTAATGGCCCTGGAGCCTTTACAAGTCTAGCCCATAGGATTACCCTGGCATCGTGCCACCCGACCTTAGTTCACATTGCCTCTGTTGAGTAGAGCCACTGAAGTGATCCCCAGGGTGAATTCTCTGTTTCCCATCCACTCATCAAGATTTCTCTTGAAGATGGCCAGTGAGGTGCTCTGTTTGTTATTTATGGGAAGTCTATTCCATAGCATGGGCAGTCATTCTGTTATGAACCTGTCCCTCCAGCATGTTCTGGTGATTGTGGTAATGAGGTAGAGGTCTCTGGGTGTGTGGTGCAAAGGGATTGGGATTTCTTTAGATGTAGCATTTCTAACAGAGCTGGGTCAGACATGGCTTTGTAAGTCAAGCAGACATCGCCTCTAAGTAGGCAATATGAGACTGAGAATAGTTGGTGTTTTTTGAGTCTGTCCATATAGGATAAGTGTTTAAGGCCTAGGATCCTCTTTGTGAGGTACTTTTGCAGCCTCTCCACTTGTTGCAGGTGTATAGTGAGGTACATGCTAAATGGGGCATTGTACTCGAAGATTGGGCTAATGGGGGAAGAGTAGAGGGAGACAATAACTTCTTTCTTCCTGGATGCAAAACCCTTAGTAATGAGATGTGCTACATAGAAGGACTTTATGACCACAGTGGCAATGTGGTGGTCAAAAGAGTGGTTGTTGTCAACCTGTGTTCCCAGATCTCTTATAATGCCTTCTGTGTTCAGTAGACTGTCATCGATGTGGTAATTCATGGGAACTGAGTTTTTCCCAAAGGGGATGACGACACATTTTTTGGCATTGAGCTTAAGGTCATGGTTATGTCACCAGTCGTTGGTCTCTGTGAGGCCTTTCTGTAGGATGTCATCATCATTTAGGGAGTTAATAATAGCTCACAGCTTGCAATCATTTGTGAACTTTGTCAGCCAGAGTCACTTCATGTTGACCTGGACTTCAGAGAAATAGATACCAAACAGGAGAGGACCCAGGACCGAACCCTGTGGGACTACACTCGTTACTGGTCGGTAGTCTGACTTGGAGTCAGCTACTTTCACATTGTGGGTTCTATCTGTGAGCCAGTTTGCAACCCACCTAGTGATATATGGGTTGATGCCTAGCTTAGTGAGTTTTTCTATGATTCCTGAGTAGGGAATGGTATCAAAGGCCTTGGCCAGATCAAGGTAGGCTGTATGAACCACCTTGCTTTCATCCACAGCTCTGGTGACTGACTTGAAGAAGTCGACCAGGTTGAACAGGCATGATCTACCCTTCACAAAAGCAAACTTTGTGGGATCCAGAGTTTGGAGATTCCCTATATCCTTGTTTATTAGGTCCATGATGATGCTTTCCATAGCTTTGCATATCAGACTCATCAGGCTAATGAGGCGATAGTTCCCAGGGTCTGTAATCGCTCCTCCTTTGTGCAGAGGGATAACTGTAGCAGTGTGCCATTCGGTAGGGGCAAAGCCTGAGGTGAGGCTGTGATTGAACAGGGTACACAGGTGAGGTGCCAGTTCACTCTGTAGTTCATGTAGAACACAGCTAGGGATATTGTTAGGTCCCATAGAAGCTGTATTCTTGGCCTTGGACAGTGTTGTTTTGACCTGTGCAGCAGTAATACTGGGTGTCTGGCAGTCTACTGGTATTGTGATTGGTCCTTTGGGGGGAAGTGAGGGGTAAAGTTGGCACCAAATCTGTCGGCCAGTATATTGGCAATATCTGTTGGCTCAGTATAGTAGTTACCATTGTGCAGTAGCTCAGAGGAAATCTGGGTATTGTCGTGGAGATTCTTTATATAACTATAGAAGAACTTGTTGTTGTCTTTACTATCTGCTGCAATCCTGTTTTCATAACTAGCTTTAGAGGATTTGATGAGGGATCTCAACTTTTTGTTGAGGCTGATAAGGGAGTTTTTTCAGTCTTGGGACTTCACCTTATTCCGCATTAGTTTCCTCCTTCTGTTGTAGAGTTTGTTTATGGCAGGGTACCACCAGATTGGCTTACTTTTTTTTGCAGGAGTGCATCTTGGTTCTATTGGGTATGGCAAGATCCATGTATTTGTGTACATGTTTGTACAGTGCATTGGTGTATTATTCGGCAATCATGCAACTATTCTTCATTTGCATGGATGTCGTGACGTTAGCCACCTCTGTTTTTAGGAGCCCAAAGTTAGCTTTGGAGAAGTTTTTCATGGTGGTTTCCTTTGTGGGGGAGTGGGGGGGGTGGGAGGGATATGTATTTCCAAGGTGATTAGTTTGTGGTTGGATCTAACCAGGGAGGAGTTGACTACTGGTGTAGGGCAATGGTTGCCCATGTTAGTAATGACCAGGTCAAGAATGCTGCTATCTCTAGTTGGGGTAAGAATGAGCTGGTCCAGGGCATTGGAATTAATGAATTCCAGAAAATGTTGGGCAAGTGTATTGGTACATGAGTAGCTTTCCCAGTTAATGAAGGGTAGTTGAAGTCATCCAGTATGAGAGCATTAGGTAGGACCTTAATATTCTCCAGGGTGCTTAGGAATGTGGATTGCGAGTCTTGAGACATGGTTGGGGACCTACAGCAGGCTACGACCTGAATCTCTGACTTACCCAATGTTAGCTGCAACTGAAGTATCACTGATGCATTATGTTGGGCTACCAGTCTGGAGGTGTGTGCATCCTTTCTGATTCTGGAAACATCACTGCCTTTGGAGCTTCGGTCCAAGTTCTGGAGCTGAAAGACGTGGAATGAGTTATAGCCTGGTAGTGGAGGGGTGGTTTCTGCTGTTTTAAACCAGATCTCTGTTACAGCACAGATGTCAATGTTCTCAATTTTGAGGAGTGCTTCTAGTGAGTGTATTTTGAGAGTGACTTCTAGTGTTGAGCAGCATGACCCTCAGATTGCATTTGTTTGTAGCTGTTATGGTGGTAATTTGGTCTTTAGAACACCACCTAAAAAGGCACTATAGGGGTGGCAAGAGCCTTGGCCATTATCCAGAAGGCCAGGGATGACAGATGCAGGCCATGTCTGACAAAGCATTGAGGTCTGTCAATCATGTCAACCCTGCCATACAGATACTAGATCCCCTTAGAATGACACCACAAACTTTGCCAATTGTTGAAATCAATCACTTTCTGCTTGTGCTGTGGTATCATTCTGGGTGATGGTAGGATACTGCTCAGGGCTAGGGTCATACCCGCCTGGGCTACATAATCTGAGATCTCCTCCATGTCTCTTTTCATGTAGTCCAGAGAGGTACATCTCAGGTTATTCACACCCACATGTACAATGACAGAATCATATTTATACCTGTTGTTGAGGGACCTAAGTGCATGCATTATGTGGCGGATCCTGTCACCTGACAGGCAGCTGACTGTTACTTTCCCCTTATTCAACCTAGTGAGTGGGACATCAGTATGCATCACTATCGAGTCACATATGACTAGTGTGTTGGGCATACTGTTTTGCCTTGGGGGCTTTGGTTGAGTGGCAGACTGTTTAAGAGAGTTATGTGTCTCATAATTAGTGTTGTGTTGTGTTGGTCGAGTGTGTTTCTGCTTTGAAGGTCTCTGCTGTTTGGGTAGATTTTTATTGAGATCCTCTACGAAGGTGGGTGTGTGGTTTGTGTTTTTATGTGAAGGCAGTGCTGGTGTGTGTTCTGGAGGGCTATGTGTTCCATGTGGTGTGTTGCAAGTGCTGACCTTCTGCTCTTTGCCAGTTATTCCAGTCTTGGCTGGAGAGTGCGTGGCTTCCAATTTGGATATATAAGTGCATCTCTCACAAGTCTGAATGTTTAGAGGTAAGAGGAGAGGGTTGTCAGTGTACATGAGGCAGTTGCTACATTGCCTCAGTATGCCCAAGTGAACCAGGTTAATAGGAAAAAGCACAGGGGACTGACCTTTAGACATGCCTGGAAGGGTGGGCATTAATAATAATTACTGGAGCTGTTCGCTTGTAGAACATTTAGTACTTGTAGCACTTTGTGAGCTACAATAATTGCTGCAAGACATCTGGTAAAGTGTTAGACTAATAAGCTAATAAAAGTGCAGGAGAGGAGAGAACTAGCCGATCTAAGGGAAAAAATTGAAGAGCAGACTTTGGCACCACTCAGAAGCTTACAAACAGTCCTGGCTACAGCAAATCTTTATATGGAATAGACTAGTTACAGGAAAGGTGGGACACAAGTGCAAATGTGGGCTTTTAATGCAGAAAGTTGACAGAGATGGAAAAAACTGCCTAAATGGCCAATAAACTACAATTTCTGGGACAGAAACCACTCCTCTTGTGGTAGATAGGCTACCTAGTGCTTACCACTCCTACTGATAATCTAGAAGGCTTCCCTAAAACACAGAAAGGCTTGGGGACTCAGAAGCTTACAAACAGTCCTGGATACAGCAAATCTGTACCTGGACTAGACTGGTTACAGGAAAGGTAGGAAACAAGCGCAAATGTGGGCTTTCAATCCAGAAAGTTGAAAGAGATGGAAAAAACTGCCCAGATGGCCAATAACTACAATTTCTGGGTCAGAAACCACTCATCTAATGGTAGATAGGCCACCTAGTGCTTACTACTCCCACTGATAAGCTAGAAGGCTTCCCTCCAACACAGAAAGGCTTTAGGGGCTCAGCAGCTTACAAACAGTCCTGGATATAGCAAATCTGTATCTGGACTAGATTAGTAACAGGAAAGGCAGGAAAGAAGCTCAAACGCAGGCTTTTAAACCAGAAAGTGGAAAGTGATGGAAAAACTGCCCAACCGGTCAATAAACTACAATTTCTGTTCCAGAAACCACTCCTCTTGTGGTAGATAGGCTACCTAGTACTTACCACTCCCACTGATAAGCTAAAAGTCTTCCCTCCAACACAGAAATGCTTGGGGGGGCTCAGAAGCTTACAAACAGTCCTGGATACAGCAAATCTGTATCTGGACTAGACTAGTTACAGGAAAGATGGGAAACAAGTGCAAATGCAGGCTTTTAAACCAGAAAGTTGAAAGAAATGGAAAAACTGCTCAAATGGCCAATAAACTACAATTTATGGGCCAGAAACCACTCCTCTTGTGGTAGATAGGTCCCCTAGTGCTTACCACTCCCACTGATAAGCTTAAAGGCTTCCCTCCAACACAGAAAGGCTTGGGGGGAGGGCTCAAAAGCTTACAAACAGTCCTGAGTACAGCAAATCTGTATCTGGACTAGACTAGTTACAGGAAAGGTAGGAAACAAGCGCAAATGCAGGCTTTTAAACCAGCAAGTTGAAAAAGATGGAAAAACTGCCCAAACGGCCAATAAAGTACAATTTCTGGGCCAGAAACCACTCCTCTTGTGGTAGATAGGCTACCTAGGGCTTACCCCTCCCACTGATAACCTAGAAGGCTTCCCTCCAACACAGGAAAGTTTGGGGGGCTTAGGTTGGCCTGATGGTTAAGGTGTTTACCTTACAAACACAAGGTGCAGTGTTTGATTCTCACATGGGGTAATTGGCTAGGCTTAAAATGGCCCATGGGACAGTTAGCCTAGTACTAATCTATGAATCTAAAGCTTACAAACAGTCCTGGATACAGCAAATCTGTATCTGGACTAGACTAGTTACAGGAAAGGCAGGAAACAAGCTTAGAATTTTTTTTTTACAGAAAAGCAGCTAAAACAGCACTAAAAACAATTCAAGTGCAGTGCAAACTAGCACAGGAGTGTGTAGCAATATTAAAGCAAATACAGTTTAAATAAATACAATTTATTCAAACTGCATTCTGATCTGAATTCAATTATAGTTAACTTTTTTGAGACATAGCACTGTCAAACCTGTATATAAAACAGTAACACAGATTGGGTACAAGTAATAATCCAGATGAAGAATTTCTGAATTTGACATAATGCTTTCAAAGTCAAACGTTAACTATTAACAAGAGAGGCAAGTAAACAGCAGCAAACATGGCCCTTACAGGTAGGCACTTAGTAACACTTTCACATACTCTTTCACGTAGCAGGAGAAACAAATCAATAAAAGGTGATTATTCCACATGCATATGTTGTTAACCTTTGCAAATGTAACAGAACAGACACAAGCTCAGAATTTTAAATGCATAGAATGCATGATTGTTATACTTTAAACTGAGGCAGAATCATTTCCACAACAGCATCACAAACTAATTTAGTATGTATTGATCAGCATGCAGTTACAGAAAGCGAACGTGTACAGGAAACTTGTACTGTTGTGGTCTGTGTGCTTTTAGGTAAAGCAAATGAATATAGATCAGAAATTCAGACATCATTTCTGTTCCACATATGCCCTATTCTGTTTTTCATCCTCAGTAGAACATACATTATGGCAATTTATGGGAAGCCATAGCTAGGGAAATACAAAGAGAAAAGTTTATCAGTCATACCTAGATATCGATGGTCAAATTACTTTTGTAAATGGATATATTAAAATAATAGTAAGACAACCTTGGTAGTACTCAGTACTCACACCCAGTCTGTTGTTCTTTAATGACACTTCACTCTATGTCTAATATTTTAGGGATGTCTTAATATATTGACAGGTATATATGTCTACATAAGTACATTTACTTTACTGAATATAGGCAAAGTGATACCACTGCAGCATGCTTTGAACCTAGAGGAACAGTGCTATTTCACTCAGAATTACTATAATCCTTTGATATGTGACCATTTATTTTGTACATTATTGATTAGTGCATGCAGTATTCTGCTATCCACAGCTGTCAATATCACTCTTTTATACATTCTATGTATATTTATTCAAGTGCAGATTTAATTTACTTTACATTTTGTGAAGATTCTGAGTGCAGCTTGGTTTACCAAGCAAGGAAAAATAAGCAAAGGTAATGAAGTCTTGATATGAAAAAAGGAGTAGTCAGATTTATTGAGTAAGAGCTGGATAAAACATGATCCAGATTTACTGAAAAATATGTATCTATGAATTTTCCTTTCAATAGAATAGATTATTTCCCATGTGGTTCAACACGCCCTGTGTTGAATATATTACAGATGGGATGGGGGGACCTACTTTTGTGTGGTCTTGTGATCAACAAACCTCTCAGATAAAACACTTGTTTTTCTGGTTGGGATGTTTAAATCAGCATCTGGAATAAAATGTTCTCTGCCTGCAGTGTTCTGCTGGTATTCGTTTTAAAAGAAAAAATACTATGTACATAGAAATAACTCTGCTTTTGTTTAAAGCCAAGAACAGACAATATATTATGCACAAACACATTTACCAGTACTGTCTCCTGCAACCTATATTGGTAAAAGTGTCAGCAATACATCTCATAGTACTTCAACATGTGTCACAATGATAAAAAAGATGGCACCCAAGACTGAAAGACATACGGGTAAATGAAGCCTGCATCCTTTCAGAGAGATGCCCATTAAACATACATGAGCTGAGTATGTAAGCATATTTCAAACTTAATTTCCTAATGCAGTATATTCAATATTAATAATCATCTGAAACACAAGCTAGTAGGCTTGACAATATTACATGTTTAGTGCACCTGTAATATATAAATGGTAATGCTTTCAAAAACAACAGTTTTCAGTTTATTTTATACATGTGTCTTCCTCAAGAACAACAGTGTTTTTACTTATATTTGAGATGATTTAGGTATTTATATTTTAGTAAAATATTTTTCTTATGCTGTCATCTTAGTGTTATACTACTTATCTGAAGTAGTTTACTTCATTTGGTCTTCAACCTGTGGGAATACGGATCAATATCGGATCCGAGCCAGCAAATATTACTAGCATCAGCTCCGAGCTCCAGACTCCTCCCCTTACCCATAATACACCTCCACTGCCTTCCATACCCAGATCTCGTTTGTCGCAATTTGCTTATACATCATGTCTTCAGAGCTGCAGCTAGCAGTGGGTTATTTCACTGCTGTAAATTTAAAACTTTTATTCTTTTTCATCGATCTAGATTAGTTTAGGTACCCCTTCACCCCTCCCATTGCTTTGGCGTTGAGTGTTAGTCTGATTAGGTAAATAGTTAGAATAGTTTGTTCTGTGGTGCCCCCCCCCCCCCATGTTGTCTATAGACTAGTGTGGTGAGTGGGTGTGTGTGTGTGTTAGAGTTAAGAAAGTTTTTTTTTGCCTGTCTTTTTTAAGGCTTTCTTTCTTTCTCTCAGGATGGCTGAAAAGCTTGTCTTTAAGCTCTGCACAGAGTATGGCCATATGATCTCCCCAGCGGATGGCCACACTTTGTGTGTATTCTGCTTAGGTGTTGCCCACCTTAGTGTGGATTGCTCCATTTGTGCAGGGTTCAACCCCTGAGCATTAAAGGATAGGAAGACCAAGTTGGCCCTCAAAGGTCTTCTTCCTTCTACCAATCCTCCTTCCTCATCTTCGGCTTCAGTCACAGCGGCTGCTGTGACTGCCTCTCCCTCTTCTCTTCCTCTGGCCTCTCCTCCCTCCCAGGCTGGGACTCAAACTCTTGCATCTAAGCCTGTGGTAGCAGAGCAGAGGAGAGGTAGAGAAAGGGAGAGAGATTTGAAGACGAAGGAAAAGAGGAAGAGGTCCCCGGACCTCGCTTCTCTGAGCAAGTCAGCATGGATCCATGACTCCCCTTGGCTCTGGTCTCCAAATTCTCCCTGGAGCTGGAGGAGGCATGTCCAGTCTCCTGGCCCTCGGTTCCCTGACCTGCCAGGTCAGAGTCCGTGGCCTTGTCATGGTCAACCCAATCCTTATCGAATATGGATCTGGATAAGATGATGAGGTGCTTTATCCGTACAAAGATCCAGATGGGGATCTTGCCAGCCCCCCCCCCATGGAAGGGGAGATCACTTCCTTTCTTTCAACCCATTTCTCCTTCCCCAATCCGAACTTCGGCTTCGGAGTACTCGGATCTGAGGTTGGCCTTGGTCAGGGGGTCAGCACCGATGGTACTTATTTCCTCGATGCTGACAGCTGCCTGGAGTGTCTCGGATCTGACCAGTTTAGATCCGAGCCACTCTCAGAGCCGGAGCTTGGGTGTTGGATCCAAGGGAGTGGAACCTTTTCCATTGGCTCTGACGTTGTCAGGCCAGGTCCCCTCCCTCAGAGCTCCGTCTGCTTTGGACCAGCTCCAATTCTCATATCGGACCTGGGGAAACTGGCCTCCTTATTAGCTTCCCAGGAGGTCTCCTTCAGCATTCAGTGTGGTAGAAAGGGGCCTCTCTGCCAGGTAGAGACCCCTGACCACCTGCTCAGATTCCTCCCAGACCCCCACGGCTCTGTCTATGGTCCCCATTGTCTTACCAGAGGGACAGCCCATGCTCAAAGAGCCCCTGACAGTTCCCCCCTGAGGAACAGATGGCTTGTGAATGATCCCCTGAGAGCCCCACTGGAGATGTGCCTCACAAGCATACATGTAAGAGGAGGCACTTGGACTCCCCAGAGTCCCTCACTGAGGACACAGATTTAGATGATGGAGAGGGTTCCCCAAGATCACCTCCCGAGGATGTCTCCTTTGGAGACATCATGAAGATCCTGCACCAGCGGGGAAGTTGTTCTAGCCCAAGCCCTCTTCTGATGAGTCTGTGTTCCTGGAGGCTTTTGGCATGGGCCCATCTAATTCCTGGGTGTCCCCTCCCATGGATCCTCTAGTGTATTTGATCACCTTGCAGGTGTGGAAGGAACCAGACACCATGGAGCCTATCTTCAAGTGATCCAATAAAATTTTAAGCCCCTCCATTGACAGGCCATCTTGGAATAAGGGCTCCCCTCTGGATGCCATGGTGGTAGCAGCAGCCACTAAGAAGGAACTTGCTCAGGAGGTTCCTTGGTCCACCCTCCTGACCGGGAGTCATGGATGATGGACCGCCTAGGGAAGTGGGTGTATGCTTCAACTACCTTTTTGATCAGGGCACTGAATTACTTGGCCCATGTCACTAGACTCCAACTGGACTTAGTAAAGGAGCTGGAGGAGTCTCCACCCAAGTCTATGTTACAGGAGGACAAGGCTTTATTCTCCATTGAAATGGCCACTCTAAAAGTGGTATCAAATACATCCATGTGACTCCTCTCCCATGCAATGGAAGGAGTGGCTAGGATGGCTGGGTCTGGCATGTCCATGAGGCATAACACCTGGCTCAGGTTGTGTCATTTTTCCAAACCCTTTAAGGCATCTTTTGCCAATGCCCCTTATGACGGCTCTACACTTTTCAGTAAGACCGTCAAGAAGACACTAGTCCAGAGTGAGAAGGATGGGAAGACACTGTCTGCCATCAGAATCTGCTTCTCTAACTCTCAAAGGTCTTTTTCCTGGAACCAGAGAGGGCAAAAGAAGATGTGGTTCCAGAAGTCTCAGTATTCCCGGGACACTCAGGGCTCTTTTTCCCCTAGAGGCAGAGGGGGACAGAATGGATGCAGGCCCAGAGGCAGAGGGGATCCGTGGAACTTTGGGTCTCAAGAACCATTCTCAGACAGACCAAGGCAGCAACCCTGAGGGATTTCCTGGCTGCTCTACTCTTTAGGCAGTCAAGGGATGATTGTCCTTGCACCCAGCGGCATGGGAGTTCATAACAATGGACCACTGGGTACTTCAAATCATATCCAGAGGATATTCTATCCCCTTCATGGGTTACCCCATATCTCCCAGACACCTCCTGGATGTTCCACCCATGCAAAGGGAGGCAGCAGCACAGGAAATTTCCAAGCTGCTATTAAACCAAGCCATCAAAACTGTCTCCCCAGATCAGTCAGGATCGAGCTTCTACTCCAGGTTCTTTTAGGTGCCAAAGAAAACAGGAGACTTAAGGCCCATTCTGGACCTCTCTATACTGAACCTGTCTACTGCCAAAGAGAAGTTCTGGATGGTCATGCTACAGTCCCTCATGCCATACCTGCAAGAGAGCAACTGGATGTGCTTGTTAGACCTTCAGGATGCTTACTATCACATAAAAATGCACAGAAGCTCCAGAAGGTTCCTCTGCTTCTGGCTAGGAGCCAATCATTATCAATTTTGAGCCCTACCCTTTGGTCTCACCACAGCCCCCAGGGTGTTTACCAAAGTGATGCTGGTTGTAGCGGCTCACCTGAGGCTTTAGGGGATTCAGGTCTATCCATATCTGGACGATTGGCTCCTCACTGCTCCCACCAGGCATCTATTTTCCCAAATCAGGGATTACTTTCTGACACTTGCCCTGAATTTGGGCATCACAATCAACACATCCAAATCTCTCCTAGATCCTGACTATATTGGGGCCAAGATAGATACTCTTCAGTGCAAAATATTCCTGACCTCAGAGAGAGTTCAAAACCTCAGGATGCATGTCTCCCTGATCTACACCCTTCCCACCTCCCAATGGTAGAATCAGTGTTGAGGGCCCTAGGCTCAATGGCAGTGACCATAACTCTTCTTCTGTGTGCTCGGCTACACATGTGGATTCTTCAGTGGACTCTAGCAGTTCAATGGTCCCTGTTGGAACTGCCATTGACTTATCCTATCCACCTAAGTCGAGTGTGTCAGTCATCTCTCATATGGTGGATGAGCTCTCCAGACATTTTGGAGGGATGACCCTTTGTTCCAGCCCCGGCCCAGACCACAGTGACCATGAATGCTTCCCAACTTGGGTGGAGGGACATTGATTGGGCAGGACAGTCCAAGGCCTGTGGTCCCCCATAGAGACCAGCTTGCATATCAATGTCCTAGAGATGAGGGTGGTCCTAGTGTTGCAGGCCCTTTATGCCTTTCTTCCTCTGGGGACAATTGCCATTCAGTCAGACAACATGTCAGTAGTCTGGTATATCAACAAACAGGGAGGGACCAGATCTTACCCCTTTGTTGTAAGGCCATGAGAGTGTGGGAATGGGTGTTCTCCACCCGTCACTTTCTCATCGCAATGCACATTCTGGGATGGTCCAACATCCTATTGGACAGGCTAAGTTGGACCATTCTTATGCCTTATTAGTGGTCTCTGAATCTGTCAGTAGCAGAACAGATATTTAGTGAGTGGGGTCAACCTTGCTGGGATCTCTTCGCATCTCCTTCCAACGTGAAGTGTAGCAAGTTTTTGCTTTGAACTATCTACTGGGGGAGTCCCCCAGAGATGCTCTAGTTCATGCTTGGCCTCCTGGTCTTCTGTATGCTTACCCGCCAGTATCTCTCATTCAGAGGTTTCTGCAGAAAGCTTATTGACTGGGGAGCAAGGTGATCTTCATTGCCCCATTCTGGCCTCGCCATGTATGGTTTCCCTTCCTTTGGTGTCACCTTCTGGCTCCACCTTAGATCCTAGATCTCATTCAGGATTTGATTTCACACCCCTCAGGGGTGCCTCATCTGAGTCTGGACAGCCTGAAGTTCCCATAATTGCTAGGACTCTCAGAATATCCTCCTCAGTTAGATCTGTTTTGGTAGCTGCTCATAAATCTTCGACCAGAAAGGATTATCGCAGCAAGTGAAAATGTTTTTCTTTCTGGGCCTCTCAGAGGAGTTTAGGTTCATAGGTTCATAGGTTCATAGGTTGGTACTAGGCTATCAGCCCTAGGGCCTATACAAGCCTAGCCATAACAATTCCCTGGCTATTTCTTCCCACATTATTGACTTTCCTGGACCCCTGTCTAGCAGGGCGACTGACGTGATCCCTGGCATGAATTTCCTTTCTCCCATCCAATCGTCAACGTTCCTCTTGAAGAGGTCCAAAGAGGCACTCTGCTTGACATGTATGGGCAATCTATTCCAGAGTCTGGGGAGTCTCTTGGTCAGGAACCTATCCCTCCAACATGTTTTGTTTATTGTGATGACAAGGTTTAGATCCCTGGAGTGTGTAGCTCTGAGGGATTGGGATTTTGTTAAGTGTAGCATGTCCAACAGCTCTGGGTTTGACATGGCCTTGTATGATAAGCAGAGATCGCCTCTGAGTAGATGATATGTGACAGAGTATAGCTAGAGTTTTTTAAGGCGGTCAGCATAGGGCATCTGCTTTAGGCCTGTGATTCTTTTAGTGAGGTATTTCTGAGGCCTTTCCAGTTGTTGCAGATGTCTTGAGAGGTACATACCAAATGGGGCATTGTATTCTATAATGGGTCTAATGAGGGATGAGTACAGTGGGACAATGACCTCCTTTTTTCTGGATGAAAAGCCCTTCGTGATGAGGTGTGCCACATAGAAGGATTTCCTGACTGTTGTGACGATGTGGTTATCGAAGGTGAGACCACTGTCCACCTGTGTCCCTAAGTCTCTTATCACACTTTCTGTGTTTAGTGTACTGTCACCTATATGGTAATGCATGGATACATGTTTTTTCCCAAAGGGGATAACAATACATTTCTTGGCATTGAGCTTGAGCCCATGGCTCTGGCACCAAGCATCTGTTTCTGTAAGGCTCTTTTGTAGAGTATCCACATAATTTGGGGATTCAATAATGGCTCCCAGTTTGCAGTCATCTGCAAACTTTGTTAGCCAGAGTCCCTTAGTGTTGACCTGTACTTCAGAGAAGTAAATGCCAAACAAGAGCGGCCCCAGGACTGAACCCTGAGGTACTCCACTTGTCACTTGTCTGGAGCTGGATTTGGAGTCGGCTACTTTTACAGTGTGGGTTCTATCAGTAAGCCATTTAGCAATCCATTGGGTGACATAGGGATTAATGCCCAACTTAGTAAGTTTATCTATGATTCCAGAGTGGGGATGGTGTCAAAGGCCTTGGCAAGGTCTAGATAGGCTGTGTGGACCACCTTACCCTTGTCCATGGCTCTGGAGACTGATTCAAAGAAGTCAATCAGGTTCAGGAGACAAGATCGGCCCTTCACAAACCCAAACTGGGTGGGGTCCAGTGTTTGAAGGTTGCCAATGTCTTTGTTTATAAGTTCCATGATAATACGCTCCATGGCCTTGCAGGTAAGGCTTGTCAGACTGATGGGACGGTAGTTTCCGGGATCCAAGGTGGATCCCCCCTTGTGGATTGGGATAACTGTAGCTCTGTGCCACTCAGTGGGCACAAAACCTGAGGTGATCCTTTCACGGCTCCTATTTCCACTATTCTTGATTTTCTAGCTGATATTTTCTAGCACGGAGATTGTTCTTCTATTGTCAAAGTTCAGTTGGCTGCCATTTCCCATTTTCATGTGGGCAAGAATTCTGCATCCTTAGCATCTTCCAGACTGCGTAAAGCTTTTATCAAAGGCACTTTTTTGCTATGCCCTCCAGTCAAAGATCCTATTCCCCTGTGGGACCTTACTGTGGTTCTCCAAGCTCTAGTCGCTCCACCTTTCAAGCCTGCCACAACTGCAGATCTAAAAGTTTTGTCGTGGAAAACAGTCTTTCTGGTAGCTATCACCTCTGCTAGAAGGGTTTCAGAATTACAGGCCTTGTCCATCAAACTTCCGTACATGATTTTTCATAAAGACAGAGTTTCCTTTCTGACCAATCCATCTTTTCTTCCTAAGGTGACTTCACCAGTCAATATCAATCAGACTATAAATTTGCCTGTGTTCTTTCCCAATTTTATGAACAAAATGGAATACAAACTACTCATGTTTGATGTTCACAGACAGTCACAATTCTATTTACACAGGACAAAAAATTTCCATAAATCTGATCAATTGTTTGTTTCCTTTTGTAAACCCTTTTTGGGAAAACCTATCTACAAGGTCACTATAACTAGATGGATTTCATCATGCATCCTGCAGGTCTATAAGGACAGAGGCATGTCTCCTCCATGTCATGTTAAAGCTCATTCCACCAGGTCCATGGTTACATCTGCGGCTTTCTGGTCTAGGGTGTCTTTGGATTATATTTGCTCTGCAGCTACTTGGTCCTCATCTCATACATTTATTTCTCATTATAAATTGGATTTGATTTCAAGAAGGAGAGCATACTTTGGTTCTGCGGTGCTCCGGAATATCCTTCCACAAGGGCCTCCCAGGAGTTTTAGTAGCTGGGGACTCTGTCCCACAGGTTGAAGACCAAATGAAATAAACCACTTCAGATAAAGAAGTTATGTACTCACCATAATGTTCCATCTGAGTAGTTGTACTTCATTTGTCTTCAACCGTCTCTCCCTCCTTCCCTCGGACCTTGGCGCATGATCAGCCTACGGGCTGCAGTATAGGTCACAAGTATATTATCAGGTCGGGTTCTAAGTATAAGTTCATCAAACTTGATCTGGGGATGGAAGGCAGCGGAAGTGTATTATGGGTAAGGGGAGGAGTCTGCATCTCAGAGCTGATGCTAGTAATATTTGCCGGCTCGGATCTGATATGGATCTGTATTCCCACAGGTTGAAAACACATGAAGTACAACTACTCAGATGGAACATTATGGTGAGTACATAACTTCTTTTTTCTTGCATAATACATCCTGCAACACTGGCCTAATAAGATATATTTTTCTTGAATTAACAGATACAAAAATGTTTTTACAAAATTCACCAGATTATTATAAAAATATTTTTCTTGAATTAACAGACTCAAATTATTTTCAACTAAAGACACTAAGGGGAATTCAATAAAACCTACATAGAGTGATTTTCTGTGTAGGCATAGTGGCACAGAGCTTAAATGGAAGTAAGCAGCCATGCATCCAGTAAAGAGAGCAGAGGGGCGTGCACGAGCATGTGGACACAGAAGTGTCCATGGCATGCAAATCACCTCAGAAGCAGGTGAGTTGCATGCAAATGAGGGTGCTGGAGCAATCCAGCAAGCAGATAGGCAGTCCTGCAGACCTTGTGCTGGTGTCCAAAGTGTACACAGAAAATGTCCGTGTACAAGAAAGTAAAAATTGATCAGGGGCTGTAAAAGCCTCATTTAAAAGGTCAGAGCTTGCATAGTAGGCAAAGATATGTGCAAAACTATGCTCTGTGTGTCCATGCAAAATAATATAAAATAATGTTTTTTTAATACCCATATTCATGAAATTATGCAAAAAAAATATTAAAAAGTTTAAAAACTAAAAATAAGACATATGTGAGAATAATGCATTATAGGGCCCTGCATGTAGTATATAAAATGGGATATTTCAGTGGTTCCTAAGAAGGCAGGCCCTCAAATAGTGAAGTATCCATGTTTTCTGCACAGATCTGTATGTAAATGAGCTGGGTTACTGAATAGCAAAAATGGGCCACTGTGTCTGCAGATAAGATCTGTGTAGCCCCAGAACTGTGTTGGTGTCTACAGAAGAGCTAGCTGACATCAAAAGGGGGTGTGTCACAATATGTTTAAGTGGATTAGAGCTCAGAGGCTCCATTTTACTCGGTGTGCCACTCAGCTAAGCAAGGGGGTGTGTCCAGTGCTGCTAAGCTTTGTTTAGCTGCAGAGCACATGGTTTAGCTGGTTTGAGCTATGCTGAGTGTGCCCGTGCATGGGCATGTGTCCAGAATACTGAGCAGTGTTTATACCAGTGCCACGGGTTTGTGCACCACACCACAGTGTTTAACAGGGAAGGGAATTTAAGAAACAAAAAAGGAACTAGCCTGGGAAAGCCAATGATATATAAATTATTGATGACACATGTTCCATTTAAACTGGGCCATTTAAACCCCTCAATGATGTACCTGGCAGGAGGAATGCATCTGATTTTTACCCCATACTTTGCACCATTGGAGTACAGACTTGGGAATTTTAACTGACAGAATGCTAGAGGCTGCTGCTGCTCTGCTACATCTGTATGTCCTAGATGCTGAGGTTAGTGCTGCTGCTGACAATAGGCCTGGACAGAGAAGGAGAAGAGTGTTCAGGCCCAGGGTAACCTTCCAGGAGCTACACGAGCTGGAGATTGTAGAGTGCTACAGGGTGGACAGGGACGTACTACAAGAACTCACCTAGCTTTGCCGCCATCAACTCAGACCCAGAGCCAACAGAGGGGAACCCATCCCAGTGGAAACAAAGGTATGTGTAGCCTTTACAATACTAGCTACAGGTACTTTTCAAAGACCAACTGGGGACATGATGGGGGTCTCACAGGCATCTGCATCCAGGGTATTCCACCAATTCCGGACTCTCATGCAAACACATGCCAGTGAGCACATTTATTTACCCCACACCCCCGCAGAGATGGCCAGCAGTATGCATCTCTTCGACCATGTAGCACACTACCCTGAGGTACTGGGTGCCATAGACTGTATTCATATATACATCTAAGCACTGCCTAAGGAGGGTACAACCTGAGACGTACCTCCCTGGACTACATGAAAAGAGATATGGAAGAACTCTCCAATCTTGTAGCCCAGGCAGGTATGACCCTAGCACTAAATAGCATCCTGCCATCACCCAGAATGATTCTGCAGTACAAGGACAAAATGATTGACTTCAACAATTGGCTAAGCTTCTGATGTCATTCTAAGGGGATCCAGTATCTGTCTGTCTGGGATGACATGGTCGACAGACCATGATGCTTTGCCAGAGATGGCCTGCACCTGTCACCCCTGGGATTCCGGATACTGGCAAAGGCTCTTGCTGCACCTATAGTGCGTTTTTTAGGCAAGGTTCAAATGACAAATTCACCACCATAACAGGAACAGGCATGCAAAAACTGAGGGTAATGCTACTCAATACTAGAAGTCTAAATCTCAAAATGCACTCACTTGAGGCACTCCTTAAAATGGAGACCATTGATGTCTGTGCAGTGACTGAGACCTGGTTCAAGGCTCCAGACAGTACCACTGCATTACCAGGCTATAACTCATTCCACACTTTTCGGCCATCTAACCTGGACCGGAACACCAAAGGCAGAGGTGTGTCCATATTCATTAAGGATATCCACACCTCCAAGCTAGTTGCTCAGCATAATGCAGCCGAGGTTATAAAAGTGCAACTAACTCTGGATAAAACTACAATCCAAATTGTAGCTTGCTACAGTTCCCCCACCATGCCCAAGGATTCCCACTCCTCTTTTCTTGATAAACTGGAAAATATTAGGGTTCAAGCAAACACCCTAATATTGGGTGATTTCAACTACCCCATCATTAACTGGGAAAACTACTCATGTACCAACTGCTTCACTCAGCGCTTTCTGGAATTCATAAATTCCAATGCCCTGGATCAACTTATCCACACCGCCACCAGGGGCAACGATATCTTAGACCTAGTCATAACCAACATTAGTGACTGGTGTTCCACACCTGAAGTCAGCTACTCGTTGGTCAGATCCGACCATAAGCTAATCACCCTAGATATCCATATCCCGCCCCCACCCCCCAATAAGGAAACCATGGTAAAAAATTTTTCCAAAGCCAACTTCATGCTTCTTAAGACAGAAGTGTTGAACTTCATGACACCCATGCAGATGGACAATCCAGTTACGACTGCTGAATCCTACACAAATGCACGCTATAAGCACTTACATGAGTGCATGTATCATGCTTTCCCAAACAGAACCAAGATGCTATCCTCCAAAAAAAGGAAGCCAATCTGATGGTCTCTTGCCATAAACAAACTCTAAAACAGAAGGAAGAAATTGTTGCAAAAGAGAGTAAAATCCCATGAGTGGAGGAGCTCTCTGGTCAGCCTTAGCAAGAAGCTGAGATCCCTTATAAGATCCTCCAAAGCTAGCTATGAAAACAAGATTGCCACTGATTTTAAGGACAACCACAAAGCATTCTATAGCTTTGTCAGGAATCTCAACGGCAACACCCAGATCTGCTCTGAGTTACAGCACAATGGCACAAAAATTACAGAACCAACTGATATTGCCAAAATCCTGGCAGATAGGTTCATTGCTAACTTTAGCCCCCTCTCACCCCGTAAAGGGCCCATATTTATACAGGAAGAATGCAGACTCCCTGCAATCAGAACTTCACAGGTAAAAGCAGCACTGTTTAAAGAAAAAAACACAGCATCCATGGGACTGGACAATATCCCAGGCTGTGTTTTACTCGAACTTCAGAACAAACTGGCTCCCCACCTAAGCACCATGTTCAATCATAGCCTCACATCAGGCTTTGTGCCCACTGAATGGTGCACAGCAACAGTTATCCCACTCCACAAAGGGGGAGCCACCACTGATCCTGGGAACTATCACCCTATTAGCCTGATGAGCCTCGTCTGCAAGGCCATGGAATGTATCATCATGGAATTCATAAACAAAGACTTTGGTAACCTCCAAACTCTGGACGCCACCCAGTTCAGGTTTGTGAAAGGCAGGTCTTGCCTCCTGAACCTGGTCGACTTCTTTGAGGCAGTCACCAAAGCTGTAGACGAGGGTAAGGTGGTTCACACAGCCTATCTTGACCTTGCCAAGGCTTTTGAAACCATCCCCCATTCTGGAATTATAGCTAAACTCACTAAACTAGGTATAAATCCCTATGTCACAAGATGAGTTGCTAACTGGCTCACTGACAGAACCCACACTGTAAAAGTTGCAGACTCCAAATCTGACTTCAAACCAGTGACAAGTGGAGTACCACAGGGTTCAGTCCTGGGAACTCTCCTGTTGGTATCTACTTCTCTGAAGTATAGGCTAACACAGAAGGCCTCTGGCTAACAAAGTTCACAGATGGCTGCAAACTAGGAGCTATAGTCAAGTCCCCAAATGATGTGGACATCCTGCAGAAGGGCCTCTCTGAGACAGATGCCTGGTGTCAGAGCCATGGCCTCAAGCTCAATGCCAAAAAGTGCATTGTTATCCCCTTTGGCAAAAACTCTGTACTCATGAACTACCACATAGGTGGCCATCTTCTTAACACTGAATGTGTGATAAGAGATCTTGGGACTCAGGTGGACAGTAGTCTCTCCTTTGATAATCACATCACCACAGTAGTCAGAAAATCCTTCTACATAGCACACCTCATCACAAAAGGGTTCTCATTCCCAGGGTAACCTTCCAGGAGCTACATGAGCTGGAGATTGTAGAGTGCTACAGGGTGGACAGGGACATACTACAAGAACTCACCTAGCTTTGCCGCCATCAAAATCCTTTGGTATTGGTCAAGACCCAGAGCCAACAGAGGGGAACCCATCCCAGTGGAAACAAAGGTATGTGTAGCCTTTAGAATACCAGCTACAGGCACTTTTCAAAGACCAACTGGGGACATGATGGGGGTCTCACAGGCATCTGCATCCAGGGTATTCCACCAGTTCCTGACTCTCATGCAAACACATGCCAGTGAGCACATTTATTTACCCCACACCCCCGAAGAGATGGCCAGCAGTATGCATCTCTTCTACCATGTAGCACACTACCCTGAGGTACTGGGTGCCATAGACTGCATTCATATGTACATCTAAGCACTGCCTAAGGAGGGTAGAGTCTAAATCAACCGCAAGTTGTATCACTCCATCAACTGCCAGGTCATGTGCAAAGGCCAGGGCATCATCATGAGTGTGTGTGTGTCGGCAGGCCTGGCAGTTATCACAACTCCAATATCTAGCATGCATCACGGCTGTGCCAGATGTTTACCAGAGGAGACATCCTGTATGGCCATGTACTGGGATATGCTGGCTATGCACTGAAACCGTGGATGATGAAACCCATCAGAAATGCACACATACCTACCGAACACCATAATGAGGCACACGTGTTTGGGCTGCTTAAGTCATGGTTCTGCTGCCTCAATATATCTGGTGATGCCCTGCAGTACTCTCCAGCCACATGTGTACAGATGTTCACAGTATGTGCCATGCTACACAATATGATCCTGTGGAAACAGCTGCAGCAGAATCATCCCAGGGAAGGGACACACAGCCCCCCCCACCAGTGCCAAGGTCCCCATAGCCACACACACAGGGGAACTCAGAGGAGGAACCCCCTGATGCTGTCCCTGTAGGCAGATGTAGGCATGCCCAGTATGCCCTGGCATTGGCAAAGAGGCAATGCATAGCACATGCACTGACAACCTAGGGTCCTAGGAACTGACACCTTATGCCAACTCACATCCATATTAGAAGGGATGCCAGTCACACCACACAACCTGTACCTTACCATGTATTTGCTGCGTACTGCATGTATCATATAGAGTCAGCCCTGAAGCACTACTGCTGAGTTCACAAGGTAAGTCAATCTCCTTTACAACAAATATATGGGGTACTAGACTATGGTAGCATATGTACTGACTTGCTGTATGTATGCAAGGAATAGAGTAGGCTACTGGGCTACATGCAGAGAACTAACAGCTATGTGGGACAACAGGTAAGCTGTCCAATACTGGCTGCCCCATAATATGCATTAGGCCACAAGGCAGCAAAACCCACTGCAGTATGTGAGGGAAATGCCAAAGAGTGGGGTCAAAGGACAGACACACAACTGTCAATGCTAGAGTCCCCTACCCCCAACACAGCCATGTTCCCATGCAAAAGCAGTAACAGTATGTTTGTATGGATATAGCAGCAGACCACACAATCTCAGTGCTGTCACAAACAACCTAGATACATATTCTTTTTCCACAATATGCAGGGGTCAAAGTGTATGTCTGTCTGCTGTTGATAGTGTCAGGAAATAAACTTCACTTCCCAGTGGCTGATGTGGCTCATTGGGCTAAGTACATTAATATGGTTGAGGGTGTTCATGGTTCGAAGCTGGCTGCACCTGCAATTTTGCATGTGCAGTACTCCTATGGTCGGAGTCCCACAGACTGTCAGTATGTCAGAATCTGTTACTACAAGAAAGCTGGACAAAGCCAAAGACAAAGAATGGACAGAGGGCCAAAGCTATGGACATTATACATGCTCTGAGTAACCTAGAAGGTGGCTAGTATAACAGCAGGGTGTAACAAGTCAGAGTGGCAGCAGGACGTAAAGGCCATAATGTACGTTTGTCAGTACTTATAACAATTCAGTGGGCACCATGTAGTAGTATATTACCAGAAAAACACAACTGTCTGAGGAGCAGAGCAGATATATGGGGTGGAATGCTGGGTATCCTGCAAAACATGTACAGTCAGAGGTGTGAAGACTGTAACCCTGAGTGTGGTGTTACATCATGTACACCAGTCACAGCATACCTACAACCACCTAGAGCAAGAAATTTGGACAAAGCTATGAATAGGAGTGGGACAAAGGTCCAAATATAAGAAGAAGGTTAACTAGTGGCCAAACAAATGTAGAAAGTGTACTCACTCTTGTACTCACTTTCCTCACTTGTCTAGAGGAAAATATTTTTTTTTATTCAGGCATGTCCAAGGGTCAGCTCCCAGTGTTCTCTCCTGTCTATCTGATGAATCTGGGCATCTTGGGGCAATGTAGCAGTTGCCTCATGTACACAGACAGCCCCCTCCTCCTACCACCCAACACTACAACCTGTGAGAGATGCACTTATCTAGCCAAACTGGAGGTAAAGCTCTCTCCAACCAAGACTGAACTTGATAGTCAAGAGGAGAAGGTAAACACTTGCACCACACCACACTCATTACATAGTCCCACTAAACCTACACCACCAAAATCCACACATAGAAACACAAAAACATTCGCAGAGGCACTCAATAATAATCTGCTCAAGCAACAGAGACCTCCAAAGCAGAAACGCAAGCAACCTCCCACCACCAACACAACCCAAATGACACATAGCCCACAGACTCAGTGTGCCACTCAACCACAGCCCATAAGGCAAAACAACATACCCAACAAACTAGTCATAGGTGACTCTATAGTCAGGTGAACTGATGTCCCATTCACTAGTCTAAACAAGGAGAAGGTCACTGTCAGCTGCCTGTCAAGTGCCAGAATCCGCCACATAACCTACGCACTCAGGTCACTCCACAACAAGTACAATATGACTCTGTGATTGTCCATGTTGGTGTGAACGACCTGAGACGTACCTCCCTGGACTACATGAAAAGAGATATGGAAGAACTCACCGATCTTGTAGCCCAGGCAGGTATGACCCTAGCCCTAAATAGCATCCTGCCATCACCCAGAATGATTCTGCAGTACAAGGACAAAATGATTGACTTCAACAATTGGCTAAGCTTCTGATGTCATTCTAAGGGGATCCAGTATCTGTCTGTCTGGGATGACATGGTCGAAGGACCATGATGCTTTGCCAGAGATGGCCTGCACCTGTCACCCCTGGGATTCCGGATACTGGCAAAGGCTCTTGCTGCACCTATAGTGCGTTTTTTAGGCAAGGTTCAAATGACAAATTCACCACCATAACAGGAACAGGCATGCAAAAACTGAGGGTAATGCTACTCAATACTAGAAGTCTAAATCTCAAAATGCACTCACTTGAGGCACTCCTTAAAATGGAGACCCAGATCTGCTCTGAGTTACAGCACAATGGCACAAAAATTACAGAACCAACTGATATTGCCAACATCCTGGCAGATAGGTTCAGTGCTAACTTTACCCCCCTCTCACCCCGTAAAGGGCCCATATTTATACAGGAAGAATGCAGACTCCCTGCAATCACAACTTCACAGGTAAAAGCAGCACTGTCTAAAGCCAAAAACACAGCATCCATGGGACTGGACAACATCCCAGGTTGTGTTTTTCACGCACTTCAGAACAAACTGGCTCCCCACCTAAGCACCATGTTCAATCATAGCCTCACATCAGGCTTTGTGACCACTGAATGGCGCACAGCAACAGTTATCCCACTCCACAAAGGGGGAGCCACCACTGATCCTGGGAACTATCACCCTATTAGCCTGATGAGCCTCGTCTGCAAGGCCATGGAATGTATCATCATGGAATTCATAAACAAAGACATTGGTAACCTCCAAACTCTGGACGCCACCCAGTTCGGGTTTGTGAAAGGCAGATCTTGCCTCCTGAACCTGGTCGACGTCTTTGAGGCAGTCACCAAAGCTGTAGACGAGGGCAAGGTGGTTAACACAGCCTATCTTGACCTTGCCAAGGCTTTTGAAACCATCCCCCATTCTGTTATAGCTAAACTCACTAAACTAGGTATAAATCCCTATGTCACAAGATGGGTTGCTAACTGGCTCACTGACAGAACCCACACTGTAAAAGTTGCAGACTCCAAATCTGACTTCAAACCAGTGACAAGTGGAGTACCACAGGGTTCAGTCCTGGGAACTCTCCTGTTTGGTATCTACTTCTCTGAAGTACAGGCTAACACAGAAGGCCTCTGGCTAACAAAGTTCACAGATGGCTGAAAACTAGGAGCTATAGTCAAGTCCCCAAATGATGTGGACATCCTGCAGAAGGGCCTCTCTGAGACAGATGCCTGGTGTCAGAGCCATGGCCTCAAGCTCAATGCCAAAAAGTGCATTGTTATCCCCTTTGGCAAAAACTCTGTACTCATGAACTACCACATAGGTGGCCATCTTCTTAACACCGAATGTGTGATAAGAGACCTTGGGACTCAGGTGGACAGTAGTCTCTCCTTTGATAATCACATCGCCACAGTAGTCAGAAAATCCTTCTACATAGCACACCTCATCACAAAAGGGTTCTCATCCAGGAAAAAAAGAGGTCATTGTTCCTCTCTACTCGACACTCATTAGACCCATTATAGAGTACAACACCCCTTCTGCAATGTACATGACAAGATATCTGCAGAAGCTGGAAAGGCCACAGAAGTACCTCACAAAGAGAATTACTGGCCTCAAACAGATGCCCTACACTGATCGTCTCAAAAAACTCCAGCTTTACTCTGTAGCATCTCGCCTACTCCGAGGTGATCTCTGCCTAACATATAAAGCTATGTCAAACCCAGACCTGTTGGACATGCTACACCTAAAGAAATCCCAATCCTGCCGAGCTACACACTCTAAGGACCTACACCTTGTCACCACAATAAACAGGACTTGCTGGAGGGATAGAATCCTGTCCCAGAGACTTCCCATACTCTGGAACTAGCTACCCATCTATGTCAAGGAAAGTTCCTCATAATACTCTTCGAGAAAAATCTTGATGAGTGGATGGGAAATAGGAAATACAAACCGGGGATCACTTCTGTGGCTCTGCTCAACAGGGGCACAGGAAATTAACTTTCTTGGCTTGGCGTAAGGCAGGGAATTTTGTTGGCTAAGCTTACTTAGGCCCTTGGGCCGGTAGCCTAGTACCCACCTAAGAAACTATGAACCTAAGTGCAATGAATAACAGGTCATTCAGTAGCATGGGTTCACTGGTGTACATGGAGTCAGTAACTCAAATGTCTGTCATCAATTCCTAATGTCAGTCTATAATGATTTGCTACTGATGTACCAGAAAATCACAATGCTGTGTAAAACGTACCATATATATTGAATATATATGATGCAAAATCCTGTAGAGAGTGCTACAATCTGTACAGTCGCTAGGTATGAGTCATATATCATGTTCAGCACACAGCCAGGGAATCCCTTGGACATAATATCAGGGAGGTGCTGGACTGCTGAATCAGGTGCAACAGCCAATTGGCTGTAGCACACAAACTCCCAGACAGGCAGGTCTGTCCTGGAGTCACCTTGTAAGTACTAACAGTCATACTGGGCATGCTCCTACACTTAGTTAATTTTAGCCCATGTCTGATGCTTCATCTGCCTAAAGAACTGAGATGTGAAAATATCTCTGTGCATACAGACAGCTATGTATATGTATCTGTCTCTCCCTATCCCCCTCAGACATGATTACCCTTATCTATCAGTAAGTGGTGCACACACACAGAGATATTTGCATGTATGTGTGTATATATATATATATATATATATATATATATATATATATAGGTATATATATATATATATATATATATATATATATATATATATATATATATATACATATATAGATATATATGTGTGTGTATGTACAGATAAATATATATATATATATATATATATATATATATATATATATATATATATATATATATATAGAGAGCTACATAAAGGTGTACAGTGATGTACACCCTTCACATATATCTATATAACACAGTTACATAATGCACACACACAGCTACATCTATGTTGACTTCCCTGTGATATATAATATGATATATATATATATATATATATATATATATATATATATATATATATATATATATGGATTCACTTTATAATCTCGAAATACTGAAATATTGAATTTCAGTATTTCGAGACTATAAAGTCGAATGTTCAGAATAGCAAAAGTATATAACCGGGAACACGGCTATGTCGAATTCGCGGTTATGGTTTAATGGTACGGGACGTAGAATGCATTGTGTGGATGATGTCCAGTTTAGTGTGCAGATGTAGGTGGAATTTAAGGTAAGTGACTGTTTTGTAAGGGTTTTGGGTAGGTGTTTGAGTGTATGTGAGTGTGTTTTGAATTTTTATGTGTGGGTTAGGGTGGGCAGGTAAACTTATGAGTGTTTAACTGTTGAATGTGGTGGTGTTTGTATATATGTGATGTGTGTGCGAGGGACTGTAGAATGTCTGGTTGTAGGTTTGCTGACTTTTTCGGTTTGGTGCGATCTTGGAGTTAGAATATATAAGTAGCGGGGGTGTGGGAGGTGCAGGGGGGCTTGCCCCCCCCTGCTTATTTTTAGTGAAGGTTTGTTAATTTGTGTTTTTATGTTTGTGTGTGTGTTTTTTTTTTAGTGTGGGTAGTGTGGTGTATGTGTAGTGTGATGTATGGTGTGTTTAACTTCGCGATTTTTACTTTCGTGGTTTTGGAGTTTCGGTATTCTGCAGATTCGACTTTATAGTCTTGATATATTGAAATTCAGTGTTTCAGTATTTCGAGATTATAAAGTGAATTCATATATATATATATATATATATATATATATATATATATATACACGTGTATATGTGTGTGGGGATGCACAAATGTCCACGCCTATATGCAGAACGCTGGAGTTAACTGCACCTATACACACAACTGTTGTCTGATGGTAAAAGAACACAGCCACATAATGACATAATCCACCCCACCACAGAACCTTGTGCCTGTAGAATGTCACCCTGTAGAAAGACAATGGTGAGCAGGTGATGTATTGTGCAATGGCTGCAACACAGGAAATGGTTGGACAAGCCATATTGTCACTAGCCAATTCTCCACCTAGCAAACTGCAAACAGCCAGAAATGGAGATACTGGTACCTGTACACACATAGCAGGGGTATTAACAGTTACCCCAGTGCTATGACACTAGATACAATAACAGCATAAAGCAGGTTAATTCTGCAGGCCGCACGGGCTGTGTAACAAAAGGCCACTTTGCATAGCCCACAAGTACTGTAGGTTGTCATAGCAGAAGTATTTTCAACCCTAGTATACACCTGACTATTCAAGTATTTGAAAATGCCTGCTTAGGTGATCTAAGTAAACATGCAAGTTCAAAAAAGGTTCTGCTCTATAATGTAACCGATAATGAAAAGCAGGTGATGCGGGACATGATACAAGATAAAAGTATAAGGCTAATGAAACCAGACAAGGGAGGGGGTACAGTAGGTTACAATTCAATTAACTGTTCAAGAGTTATTTGCAGGATGATAATATGTATGAACTAGTGTATAGAAATCAAATTAGTATAGCATACAGAAGAATCAATCTTCAATTAAAGGACTTAAAGTTACAAGGAAAAGTTTCCCCAGATGTGTATGAGTTTTTAAGGTCTAACCCTTAATTCCAACCATTTTTGGTATTCCAGAAGTGTACAAGAACATTTTAGAATTCAGCACAAGGATATAACACCCACCCCATAGGTGTCATGATAGACAGTCATCTATTAAAAGACTCTTGGGATTTTTGAGGTGGATTAAGGATGATCTATGCTGTCACTCATCTGATCAGGATAAAACAGATGAACAGGTATGGGTTCAGGTCAAGCAGCTTTGTTGCACACAAACACATCAGGAATGAGGCTATGTAACTTAAAATTAAATAAACTTATAAACAGACTGCCACACTCAAACTTGTTAACACTCTGGCTCTTCACTCAGAATGGCACTGCTGCCTGCACGTGCTCACTATTTATATGCGCATGCTTACATTTGGAAATGCTTCTTAAACTTACATACACATGCTCTGTTCTACGTCCTCCCTCTTTGAGAAATAGATCATATACTAAATGACAGTATTCAATGATATGCAATTATGCAGAAATGATCTTTAGACATGCAATTATATAGAACTAATTTGTTGACATGCAGTCGTACAAAATTTGACACATATAAAACAATCATGTGCAGGTTGCAGTGTATTTTACACTAAGTCCGGAAATACGACCTGATCATGTAACATAAAAGTCAGAATTGTATCTAGTAATGGGGACTGTCTTCAAGCTTGAATAGCATGAAAGCACTAATAAGCCTTCAGTTTGAATCTCTTTACCTCCATAATCAACAAGTGTCACAAAATTAGCCAAATTAAGTTGCTCACCAGCTCTCACTAGCAAATATTTCTGCTGACATCAGATTACACTTTGAACCAATATCTACTTTGAGCTCCGTAGGCTTACCATTGATCAGACCTTTCTTAATAAATGAATGAGGCCTGCTTGATTTACAAAACATTTAAAAGTGGTTCCATTTTTTACACTTGTCACATTGCTGACCAAATGCTAAGCACTTCTGTCTTTTAGACTCATGATTGGCACCACAGTTATGACAGTTAACAATAAGACTTGACTTGGGTTTTGCTGACTCACCCTTATACTGCATTGAGCATGTCCATTTTGTTGAGCTAGTCTTGGAACTTACTAGAAAGTTATGGGTCCTCCATAGGAATCGCACAGGGGTTGCAGTTGCCATGTACTTAGGCCTGTTGTTGAATGCCATGTGCTGCATGCTGTCTATGTTTGCTCTAGAGGCTGCTGAAACTAAGTTCTTATCACTTGTAAGCATACTTGTGTGCCTTTCTGTGAGCTCATGGATTTGACAAATCTCTATGTCTTTGTTTAACATTAAATCTCTGTTATGAAGCAAAATCTTTCTCATGGCAGCATTATTAATATCACACACAAGCCTGTCCATTATTAACTCATTTTTCAAATCAGCAAATCTGCACATATTAGCCTTATTTCTCAAGTCAGTGATATAAGCCTAAAGTTTCACCTGGCTTTTGGTCACGTATAAAATAGGTACCTCTCTAATGTAACATTTGTATGGGGGTTGCACATTTCTCTAAATTTACGTTTCAAGCATTCAGGGTCCTCTCTTGATTTAGCTGGTAAAACAATATTGTGGTTTTCCACCTCTCCTGCATATACTGCTGGTGCATACACAAATGAACACTCTCTCTCTCTCTCAAAAGCCTCTGATCCAGCTACGTTAAGCAAAATGAATGCCCTTGTACCTACATCTTTGTCAGAAAAAGTTGCTTGTTTGAAAATATGGTATTCTTGCTCAAACACTCTTCAATTCTCTGCAATATTATGATCAAACACAAGTGGACTGGGTCTACGAAATGACTCTGCCATATCAACACACAGTAGTGAAGGTGTTTGGAATTATGTATGAACTTACACACACACACACACACACACACACGCACACACACGCACACACGCACATGCACGCACATGCACGCACACACACACACACACACACACACACACACACACACACACACACACACACACACACACACACACACGCACACACACACACACACACACACACACACACACACACACACACACACACACACACTCATACACACATACATACATATGTGTTACAATTGCCTATGTACACGGACAACCCTCTCCTCCTCCCATAACACTAACACTTGTGAGAGATGCAGCTATTTAGCCAGACTGGAGGCTGAGCTCTCTCAACTCAGGACTGGCAAGACCAGGCAGGAGGAGAAGGCAACTACACACACCACAATACCAGTCTCACATAACCCAACCACACCACTGAATCAAACACATAAACACACTAAGACATACTGAGGCTCTGAGTAAAAATTTACCTAAACAGCAGAGGCCTCCAAAGCAGACACCCAAGAAACTGCAAACTCAATACACCACACAAACAACACATAAACAACAAAATCAGTGTGCAAAGCAGTCACTGCCCTTAAGGCCAAATACAACACCAAACATACTTGTCATAGGTGACTCCATAGTCAGACACACTGACGTCCCGCTCACCAGACTGAGTAAGGAGAAGGTCACAGTAAGCTGCCTGTCGGGCGCTAGAATCTGCCACATAACGCAAGCACTCAGGTCTCTCAACAGCAGGTACAAGTACGACTCAGTCATTGTCCACGCTGGTGTCAACGACCTGAGACGTACCTCCTTGGACTACATGAAAAGAGACATTGAGGAGCTCTCTGATTATGTAGCCCAGGCAGGTATGACCCTGACCTTGAGCAGTATCCTACCTTCACCTATAATGATGCAACAATACAGTGATAAGATGATCAGCTTTAATAATTGGCTTAAATTCTGGTGTCATTCAAAGGGGATCCAATGTCTGTCTGCCTGGGATGACATGCTGGACAAGCCACGCTGCCAAGGGACAGCTTGCACCTGTCACCCTAGGCTTCTGGATATTGGCAAAGGCTCTTGCCACCCCATAGTGCCTTTTTAGGCAAGGCTCAAATTCTAAACCTACCACCCTAGAACACAAAAAGGAAAAACTAAGGGTAATGCTGCTCAATGCCAGAAGTCTCAATCTCAAGATGCACGCACTCGAGGCGCTTCTCAGTATGGAGAACATCGATGTCTGTGCTGTGACAGAAACCTGGTTCAAGGCTCCTGAGAGCACCCCAGCACTATCAGGTTTCACCTCATATCATGCTCTGGCCCCAAAATCCGGACAACACCAAGAAAGGAGGGTGTCCATATTCATAAAGGACACCCACACCTCAAGGTTGGTGGCAACGCATGATGCATCGGAGACCATCCAGGTGCAATTAACCATAGGCAAGACTGCTCTGCAATTTGTAGCATGTTACAGGCCACCCTCTCAAACTCAGGAACCTCACATGGCCTCCCTGAAAACACTGGAGGGGATAAATGTATCTCCAAACACCATCATACTAGGTGACTTCAACTACCCTAATATAGACTGGGAACACTACTCAAGCCCAAACACTCTAGCCCAAAGGTTCCTGGAGTTCATAAACTCAAATGCCATGGAACAACTAGTCACCATCCCCACAAGAGGAGAAAACATACTTGATCTCATCATCACGAACATGGGATCACAATGTTCAACACTGGAAGTATACCCCTCACTGGTGAGATCAGATCATAAACTAATCTCGCTGGAGGTCCTCATCCCGCCCCCACCTGAAATAAAAAAGATCACAGTGAAAAACTTCTCAAAAGTCGACTTCACACTTCTAAAAACTAGTGTGGTCTCCTTTAAGGCCCCTGAGCCAGTGGTGAACATTACTCAAACCGCTGAATCAGTTACAAATGCCTTCTACCAGCACCTACAGGACTGCATGGATCAGGCAATCCCAAACAAAACTAAGACTCTTTGTACCAAAGGCAAGCGCCCAGTCTGGTGGACCCCAGCCATAAACAAGCTCTACAACAAAAGGAGGAAGCTACTACAAGATAGAGCAAAATCCTTGAAAGGTAAGACACCTTTGATCATTATAAGTAAAAAACTAAGAGCTCTCATAAAATCATCCAAGGCAAATTTGAGAGAAAAATCGCCAAGGACTCAAAAGACAATCATAAGGCCTTCTTTAGCTGTGTTAGAAACCTAGGAGGAAACTCCCAGATATGCTCAGAATTAGTTCAAAATGATGTGAAGATTACTGAACCTACACACATTGCCAACATACTGGCTGACAGGTTCAGTGCAAACTTCTCCCCCTCCTCCCTCCCAAAAGGAGAGATATCTATACCAGAGGATTGTAGCCCCCCAAACATCTCCAACGCCTAGGTGGGAACTGCTCTCTCCAAGGCAAAAAACACAGCATCCATGGGACCGGATGGTGTCCCCGGCTGTGTGCTCCATGAACTCAATGAGGAACTAAACCTGCAGTTAGGACAGCTGTTTAATCTTAGCCTCACCTCAGGATACGTACCCAAGGAGTGGCGCACGGCGACTGTGGTCCCACTTCACAAGGGCGGTGCCTCCACCGACCCTGGAAATTACCGTCCCATTAGCTTGACAAGCCTTATCTGCAAAGCCATGGAGAGGATCATAATGGAACTCATAAATAAAGACATAGGGAACTTGCAGACTTTGGATCCAACCCAGTTTGGCTTTGTCAAAGGCAGATCATGCCTTTTAAACTTGGTTGACTTTTTAGAGACAGTCACCAAGGCCATTGATGAGGGAAAGGCAGTCCATACAGCCTACCTCGACCTGGCAAAGGCCTTCGACACAATACCCCACTCAGGTATCATTGAAAAACTCATCAGCTTGTATGTAAACCCATACATCACAAGATGGGTTGCAAACTGGCTAAGTGACAGAACCCACAGGGTCAGAGTTGCTGGAGCCATGTCAGACTCAAAGCCTGCCACAAGTGGTGTCCCACAGGGCTCAGTCCTGGGTCCACTCTTGTTCGGCATCTACTTTTCTGAAGTACAAGCAAACACAGGAGGGTTATGGCTGACAAAGTTTGCAGATGACTGCAAACTGGGCCATAGTCGAAAACACATCTGACACAGATATCCTTCAGAAGGGCCTCACAGAAACGGATAACTGGTGCCAGAGCCATGGCCTAAAGTTAAACGTCAAGAAATGCATAGTCATACCCTTCGGGAAAAACAAGGTTACCCCTAGCTACCATATAGGTGGCAATCCACTGAGCACAGAAGAAGTCATCAGGGATCTGGGGACCCAGGTTGACAGTAGCCTTTCGTTTGCCACTCATGTTGCTAAAGTAGTTAGGAAAACCTTCTACATTGCCCACCTGATCATGAATGGATTCACATCTAGATCAAGGGAGGTCATCATCCCCCTGTACTCATCACTCATTAGACCTATGATTGAGTACAATGCCCCATTCGGAATGTATCTGACCCGACACCTACAGCAGCTGGAAAGGCCCCAAAAGTTCCTCACCAAAAGGATAAAGGGTCTCAAAAATATGTCTTATGCTGCCTGACTGAAAGAACTCCAGCTCTATTCAGTCTCATACCGCTTGCTCAGAGGTGACCTGTGCCTGACATATAAGGCCATGTCAAACCCAGATTTGATGAATATGCTTCACCTCAAAAATCTAGATCCCTCAGAACCACAAGGGCGGAGACTTAAACCTTGACACGGTTATTAATAGAATGTGCTGGAGGGACAGATTCATCACCCAGAGACTCCCTATGCTGTGGAACAAAATCCCGGTACATGTGAGGCAGAGCACCTCGCTGGCCTTGTTCAAGAGGAATCTTGACCAATGGATGGGAGATCGCAGATATACCCCAGGGATTACTTCAGTGTCACTGCTTGACAGAGGCACAACAAAATAATAGGCATAGTTTTATTCAAACTAAAGGGGTGGCGAAAGCCACATAACTATGGGCTAGGCTTATAAATGCCCTTGGGCAGATAGCCTAGTATGAACCTATGAACCTATGAACATATGCCATAATTTTATGCCACAACTCGTAATTATGCCCAATAGCACAACAGACACTTTGAAACAACTGCACTCTGCCAAATAAGTTTCCGTAGCACAAGAACACTTTAAAATCACTGTACTTTGTGAAACCACTCCTTATCCATGTAAGAAATACTTTGAAATGGCTGTACTTTGCGAATAAACTGTACACAGCGGAAGAAGCTTAGAGGAAGAAACACTTTGAAATGAACGCACTTTGCAAATGAACTGTACACAGCACAAAAACCTTTCAAAATGGCTGTACTTTGTGAAATAACTGTGCAGTGTAAGAAACACTTTGAAATGGCAGCACTCTGCGAATAAATGTACACAACAGAATACACATTTTTGAAATGACTATACTTTGACTGCACTTTGCAATATAACTTCACTTTGCAAACAGTAAACTCTTTGAAATAATTGCACTGTAATAAAGCACACACCCTGCAAACACTATGCACACTCCGAGATACTTTGAACAACTCTAGTTTTGCTTTGAATGGCTTTGGTCAATGTAAAATAGCAGTTTATGCCCAAAACATAGTCTTCTACAAAAAAACATGCAGTTGCCTTGCCTTTTAAGCTCATTTTGCCCTTTTATTGTACTTGTTATGCTTATTTAACCTGTTATCATACTCATTATACGTTTCTTGTGCTCATTTTATTTTAAACATGCTCGTTATGCAAACCAGAGGTAATTCTGAGCCTCATACAAATATTTCTGCTAGTTTTATCAAATATCATAGTTTCAAATATTTCTTTTAATTAATAATGTGTTTTGTGCCTTTCATTTGATTAATAATACTTTTTGTACCTTACGAATGCTCCGTTTCATTTTCTTTGCAAAATCAATAATTTGTGCAAGTTTTGGTTACCTTTAGTTCATTTCTGGCACTTTTTGATTACTTGAGCTCTGTATCACTCAACCTGCTCAATATGCCTTCACCTTTAACTCTGTACCTCATGGCTTGAAGAAGTTGCACTCTCAATCCCGGTTCTGACACCATGTCACTCGTCTGATCAGGATAAAACAGATGAACAGTTGTGGGTTCAGTTCAAGCAGCTTTATTACACACAAACACATCAGGAGTGAGGCTTTGTAACTTAAACTTAAATAAAGCTATAAACAGACTGACTACCACACTCATACATGTTAATACTCTGGCTGTTCTCTCAAAATGGCACTGCTGCCTGCACATGCTCACTATTTATATGCACGTGCTTACATCTGGAAATGCTTCTTAAGGTACATATGTATGCTCTGTTCTACATATGGGGCACTGATGTTGCAGTTTTTAACCACTGACATTATTGATCTTTTGTCTTGTATTCCTACAGAAAAAAGAATGGAATATTTCCATGAAGGATTATAATGTTACAATTTTTGGATACAAATGAGATAAAACTGGTGGAAGAATGCATGGCAATGGTTTTAGATAATAATTATATATATATTTTTTATGGGAAATGTTCAAGCAGATTTTAGGGGTAGTGATGGAAGCAGCATGTGCTCCAATATATGAAAACTTGGTTTTATACTACTGGGAAGGCATACATATATTTCAATGTGAATTTTTTTTTAATTTTGTAGAGTTCATTTGCACTATCTAGATGATATTTCTATTTTATGGAATAGGTCTGAAGAACTAGCTAAAGAGTTCATAGACTATTGGCACACTACCTCTGATTTTCTATGATTTACATTTCATTATCGCATTGACATGGTTAATTATTTGCACACTACCATTTTTAAGACTGAAAAGGGCTTTAGGTCAAATATTTACTAGAAGCCCACTTTCAGTAACATTTATTTACATTTTTCTAGTTCTCGCCCCTTAGCACAAAAAAGGAGTCTGTTCAAGGGACAGGCAATTACTGGCTAGAATGATTTCTGACATAGACACCTTTTCTGATGAAATTGAAAAGCTGAAAAACATGTTCTGTCATAAAGGATATCCCAAACACATGGTGGAGAAGGTGGTGTGAGAACAAATGGAATTAAGGGATATTAAATATAAGCCATTTCTTGGAAATGGCTTAGAAAATGTTCCAAATATAAGGAAGGAAGATATTTCTGATTATGGTACAGCCATGGTATTAGCATTTAATAATGAATATCAGGAAGTTAGGTCTATAATTGAGAAAAAATGGACTATACTTAGAACAAACCTTACAGAATTGTCTGTTGTTGGTAGCCAGCCTAAGTTTGTAGGTAAGATTTTGAGGAATCTTAATTTTTTTTTGATAAAAGAGGAAATTAGCAGTTTGGAATTATACAGGATAGTCCTGCAAAATTTGGACATTATATACAGTATCCATACATTTTATAGGTTGATCAGTTGCTTATTAATGATATTACTATTAAAGTTTTGAAAGGGAACTATTCAACAACTGGACTGGTGTACCTGGCTAAACGTAACACATGTATCCTCATTTTATGTAAGGAAGAACAAACAAGCTTTTTAGAAAAAGGATTTATGATCACAACTATGACATCTCCACTAATAATAAGATTAGTACTTTGTACAAGCATTCCACTGTATATCCAGGGTTCAGTTTATTTAGATTTAGTATTATAGATAAAATAAATATCAGTCCATGAGGAGGGGATTGGTATAATAGACTGGAATACAGGGCACTTGTTGGCAACTAAAATTTAATGCTTTTGCGCCCTCAGGGTTTAAATGAATACTTCAATAAAACTGGTATTAAAGTTGAGAGCCACATTACAGGGGCAGTAGTAATTATATATAATGTTTTAATTGTCTTATATATATATATATATATATATATATATATATATATAATGTAAAACGATTCAGCCTACTGATTTTTACCTTATTTTGTTTTTTAATGTTCTTAACCTATTTATTTTATGGTTCACACTTATTGATACTATTTATGTAAGAAGTGATTAGTGCTAGGAAATGGACTTTTTATAATTATATATAATTTTTTATAATGATTTATAAAAATATTTTTTAGGAATGTGGTAGTTTAAATATTGGAATGAAACTATATACACTGATATTTCATATATGCAAATATGCAGTCTTGGTTGTTTATTTTCATTTGTTACCACTTATATGTGCAATAATATTTAATTGTGAATACCCCTTTAAATGAGGAAATGTTTATATTACTCCCTAATTAAATAAAAATTGTTAATTAAAAATTTTATATATATATATATATATATATATATATATATATATATATATATATATATAAGGGTGTATGTAATTTTTGGTTCTGAAGAAGTCTTGGAAGTTGCACATGAGATGAACATACTTAATTTGAAATTACTGGGTTTTTTTTGCATTATTTGTTTAACAGCTGGAATTAAAATTGGATTTAAAACATTTTGTACACAGTGTCTTTTACCTCAGTAGCTGCCAGCATCTGGGGTAAAAGGCTTCTATGTCTTGGTTCTTGCATTCAAAAAGTAGGGCATAACACCATTTTTGTGTTTGATTTTGTCTTACGGTCTATGCCATATGTTATTATAGCATATTTAGTATTATTTGTGTAGGGCAGATGCATTCCTTTACCCGTTATGCCATGTTCTGTATCCAGTCCCTACCCCAGAATCATCTCTGACTCACAAAAACCTTACAGCCAACCAACATCTGTTTTTGACATTGAAATCCATGATTTCAAAAAGAACACAGTTCTTTAGAAACTTCTAATTATCTGTTATACTCATAGAGACCTGGGTGCTCAGGATGACAACAGTCTCACATTCGACCATCTTGTGGTGCTTGTGGTCAGAAAAGCCTTTTACTTGGTTCATCTCATAAGTAAAGGGATTGCATCCAGAAAAAAGGAGGTTATTACCTCCTTGTACTCCTCCCTTATTAGACCTATTATTTAGTGTAATGCCCCATTTGGTATGTACCTCTCCAAACACCTGCACCAACTGGAAAGGCCACAGAAATACCTCACAAAGAGAATACATGGCCTTCAATATCTATCCTATGCAGGCAGGCTTAAATCACTATCACTCTACTCGGTATCATACAGATGTTCAGAGGTGATCTGTGTCTCGCCTACAAGGGAATATCGGACTGTGCCCTACTAGAGATGCTCCATATCCGTAAGTCTAATTCCTCATGCATTACCCACTTGATAGGCCTAAATATAATATGCAACATCAAGAAAACTTGCTGGAGAGACAGGTTTGTCTCCCAGAAGCAGACCCATCTCTGGAATAGACTTCCCATACATGTCAAACAGAGTACCTCACTGGCCCTCTTCAAATGCAACCTTGAGGAGTGGATGGGAAACCATAAATTTGTCCCAAGGGTTCCACCTTTGTCCCTCATTGACATGGGTGACAGGTGCTGACTGAGGTTTCTTTTTGGGGATAAACTATTGGCTAGGCTTGTAAAGGCCCCAAAGGCCATTAGCCTAGTAACCTCCTATGATCCTATGATCTACAAGTGCAGGTCATAATTGTTTCAAGTGATTAAAATTCCACTACGCCAAGCAGTAATTCAGCAATCAGTAAACTAAAAATAGTTGCATATTTTCTACCTGTTCACATGAAAAAAAAAATATTGTAAGTACTGTCCTTAGTTTCCCTGCTTAATATAATAAGGGAAATATATGTCTGCAATAAACATTTAATAACATACATTCAAAATATCACTTACAGTGTGATTCCTATGACTAAACTATTGCCTCTTAATTCTTAATCATGCATTTACACAGGAATACAAAAATATAGCAGTGTTGTAGTGTTACCCATCACTCCTCCCCTCTTCATTAGATTGTTGGACTAACAATATTTACACACTTATTTTTCATGATTTATGTAGGCATAGCAAAAACATCAAAAACCAGCAAAGCAGAGAAACAAACAATTAAAATCAAAAACAACTCTGCCACTTAGGTAGAAAACCAGAAGTTATTAAGTAACACCAAACTGCTTTTTCATTTTATTAAAACACAATGGCAGAGTTGTTGTTGGTTTTAATTTCCGTAAGCATCTTAAAAAGGTAAGGGCAAATTAATGTTGATGAAATAACTCAGTTGTATGTGACGTGAGGTTAGTTGCCTTCCAGAGTAACAATACAAGAAAGGAGAGTTCTTTCATTTGGGTTTTTAGAGGCTTTGTGGCAAACACTAAAGCTTAATCTAGAAGAACTAGGAGTCAACACAAAATAAATCCTGAAACAGAAAACAACACACATCATGTTAATTAATCTAGAGCCCTTTACTTGTGACTTTAGATTTTCAAGTATTCTGTGTTAAAGGATTCTGCTGAAATATTGTACAGATATGATATTCTCATCAAAGTGCTGAAGGTTAATACTTAAAATGATCATTCATTTAAAATGCATCATTTCACAAAACATGAAAGAAAAACTAGCTAATACTTATGTTTAAAACTGAGATGAAACCCGTGTGTCTATTTATATATCAAATAATGTTATTCCAAGAGCACCCTCACTCAACAAATGTTGCTATTAGCATTAATTAACAGAAGTATCATTGTTACATTACAGTGAAAAATATTTTTTAAACTCATTCCTGAATTGCATTTGGAACAACAGCTTTATTCAAGTAGTGTGCAGCATAATATGTATAACAGTTGGATGTAAAGTATAAATAGACATAAAAGACAAGAAAAGGTTGTAAGAAAAGAGCTCAACAGCCCTTCAAGTCTTTTCCACCAATGCAGTCATTCCTAAGCAGCTGTTCATTTCTTCCTGTGAAACATAATACTTCTTCTTGCATGTTAAAAACATCCAAATGCTTGCAATACTTTACAAAGTCTATCAGGAGTATATGGACTACTCAGTAAGGGAATACTTTTTATATCAAGCTAAAATGTCTAATCCATTTACCATGTGGTACCTCCTGATCATAAACCTTCTTTCTTAATTTCACCCCATTTGTGTATCAGAGAATAATATGCATCAGTTATTATCGTTTCCAATTATAAATATATGCATTCAGTATCTTTATTCTTCCCATTCACTGCGGCAAACTCATCACCATTGTGTTCATATAGTTATGGTGTATTCTTTATCCCTCCTTCATCCATCACAATGCCTGGCCTTAAAACTTGACATGATACGTATGGCCCTTTTTGCAATTGTTGAATGTATGACAAGGCTGACCTACAGATCACCAGAGTTCAGCTCAAATCAATGCTTGAGTTTTGTTATTTCCAGTATGCTAAGCAATTGGACTTTGCAGAGATATTTAGGCTGTAGCATATGAATTTATATATTTACAATACTGGTTCTTTTAGCCACACTTAGTATCCGAAATGCATACTGTGTTTTCTGTATTTTTTCACCAAACAATATTGCCAATTCTGAAAGAAATGATGTAGATAGTAGCAGTCTTCCTCATGTCTTGTATTTTTTTCACATTTTGGAATACCAGAAGTGATCACAGATAATGTGAGTTGTCTTTTGCAGATTTGGCATCTAAAAAATCACCCCCATCAAGGTAGTTTATCTAAGAAATAGATTGTGGAATCAGAAAACTGATTTATTCCTGACTACAAATGGTATAGTTACAGTTTGCTAAATTTGTGGATGTTGCAGGGGAGAAAGCCTATAAATTGTATAATATCTGAGTCTGAAGGGGAAGTCAGTAACCAACAATGCTACTGCGTATAATATCTCAGTCTGAAGTGGAGGTCAGTGACCAAGAATGCTACTGCATATTCAGTGATCATCTGCCCACTGAATATGCAGAGTCTGTACATTGGTTGAGGTTGATGGACAAGACTTTATTATATCCAGCTAAATCCTGCAATGTGACTTACGGCGCCTGCTCCAGGGAATGCTCCAGTAACTTTGAAATATGTGGATGTGATTATGACTGAATGAATAGTGTAGTATGGTTACTGTTGTTATCTAAGATATAATGCATGTATGCACATATGTGCATGATGTAGCTGCAACTAAAAAGAGGGAAAATTATCCAGGATATGTAATTGCGAAAGTTGTTTAACTTTGCTTGTAGTTAAGTATTTGTCTGTGTTTCCAGTGAACTTTTCAGTTCATTTCTATACTCCTGTATTAATCTTGTGGTTTAAAACACTAAGCAACTGGACAGTGTCTGCAAAATATGCCTCTTCCTTGACTATGGGCAAAATGGTACACAAAAGATGTGCTGGTAGATTTTAGGAAAACAAATAAAATATGACATTTAAATGCATCTATATCCACATATGTATATGCTTTTCTGACATTCTTTGCAAATCCATAATAAAAGAGCTAAATATTCTTCAACTACTGTACATAAAAACGAGGTTCCCTTTTTATACTTCTCATCTGTTAATGTGTTCAAATGACTGTATGGAAAATTCCTATTTATCTGCTTTGACTTTAAGCAAGAAATGGAATTTTCTTCTACAACTGGAACATATTTACTAAACTTATAAAAACAAGACATTTGAAAATCAGTTTCATGCACTTTTGTGAAAGCTATTATAACTGGGAGATCTACTGACATGAAAGTCGATCTTAGCACACATTTATTTTCATCCACTGGCTGTTTCTTTGAACATTGATTTTAAACTGATGTTCCAGACAGGGAAATATAAGTTCTAAACAGATTTGTTTTTTATAGTCCACCTAACAGTGAATGCAAATGAAGTGCTATCTGATACTATTGACCTTTCAGCTGCTACAGGTTTTGAAATAGTGATTTGTAGTCATATAAATGCAGAAAACAGTGGCTTATGCTTTGCACTGTTCTAGATGCCATTTGAAATGGATGAAACATAACATCTCAAGGGTCAGCAGTTGCAAATGCATACAAATACCTCTGTAAAAATGTGAGTTAGTACTGGCCACGACTAGGATAAGCTACAGTGATGATAATTGTCAACAGAAATGGTTACAGCCTGTCCCAAAGGGACACTAAATGGCAACAAATACTGAGAGCAATGATTGATGGGGTTATGGCACTGTCCATGAATCACTGTACAACTATGCAACATTTAGTAGTTTACTAGTAGTAGTACTAGAAGTAACTTTACTGTATTGAGTTGTGTAAAATATGTACTTTTAAATTGCAATGTGCCATGCAAATCCATTAGCCAGAGAACAGAACCAGTGACTTTGTGCTGAGCGCAAGAAACTCATTAAGCATTATGATAATTACTTGTATTGGTTGCACAAGAGATAGGTTAATGCTCAGAATGTAGAACATGCACTTACAAGTACATGCATGCTGTGGTCTTAACTACAACACATAGCATCTCTACCTTTGCACAGCTATTGCCTAAAACCTGAATATAATATAACAGGCATAGTGTGAATGCCTTCTTTTGGCTCTGGCACCATACAGATAATTGTGCATTTTTGGTCCAGCATACAAGCATCATATGTACTGTTTTCCCTCACTTCTGTTGCATTCAGTCAAATATTATTATTTATATGCCTTAGGCCTTTCATAAGTGTGCAATATACAGGGCTACGTAATGTTACAGCTGTCATACTGGAAAAGGGTACATTAAATTCATGGATTAATTTCATGAAGCCCATTTAGCTGTACCTGAGCTGGCACATCATATGGGCTTCCACTAAAGGACTTTACATGTTGGGGTGGAGACTTATCTCAGATGTCAGTAAGCCTTAGTGGTAAGTCAAAGTTAGGAATTCTTTTGTCAAAAGCCCATTTAGTCTATCTGCTTCAGTTAAACATGTTTAGAAACCAAAACTATCCACTATAGTTATTTCTTTGTCTCAGATCATGTGTTACTTGCATTATGAACCATGCTACATCTTTTTTCCTGCTGTATCCAGCAGAAGTTAGATAACACTTTGGCTCTGGTCCTGCTTAGGGCCTTTTCATGCCTTCTGCCAATGCTCCTATCTGAAGCATTCAGTATGGTCTTAGAAATGCTGTTTCCAGGGTTTGAGTATTGTACCATGAATAATGCTAACTATGTCTTCTCCTATATCCTTTGTAATGCTATCAGTGCTGCATCTCTGGCCCTGCTTACAGTGTGCTTTGTATACTATTGTGACAGTGTCATTGTCATGCATCCATTTAAATATTGTTAATTTTGTTTCCTTATTTCTGAGTGCAGTGTGTCACATATACTGTTAATATCCATTTTTGTTCTGTGCAACACCATATAGTAAATGTTTCTTTATTTCTACATAAAGTGTGCATGTATCCTCTTCTGCTACATACTGAGATGTATATTCAGTGTTGAGTCATACAACCAGCATCAGCATGCATAGTACCAATGTCAAATTCAGTTTAGTTAGCATTTTTTCCTGGATTATGCATGCAGTCTGCAATGCATACTGCAAACACCTCTTTCTGTGGGTACTGGTGTTCTATGGGTCTTGTTCTTTCTGCTACTGCTGATGTATACATTCACTCTATATCAACATTATTAAGTTTGGGCTTCCTTATGGTGAGCATCTATGCTGCTGCTGCTGCTGCTGTGTGCTGGATTTAAGGCCCATTTAGTCTAGCACTGATTCTGGTTCTGGGTACCTGCACTATATATGTGCCATTTGAATGGTGGCTTTTAATTGGTTCACAGTTATTTATCCATATAGCTGTCTGAATTCTTTAGGGCTGACACATGCCTGATGTTTTTAATGATTTCAAATGAATGCACTTTGGATTACAAGAAATAATGTTGTGGAATATGATGTGTTTAATATAAAGCAGTAGTTTAATTGTTATCTTTCTTCCAAAAAAATTTTAAATTTTTATGAGTTTGAGATAAAAGCACTAAATAAATCTTAAATAGATATTTGCTTCATGTGTTGTTTAATTGTGTCAGTTGTGTTATTTATTTATTACTGATATCTTCATAGTGGTAGAATTACTTCATTTCTGTTGTTTTAATTTGAATCACTGTTATAATTATTAAAATATATAACAGACTTCAGATAATAATCACACCATTCTTGTAATTGAAAAAAGGAAGTGGATTAGCTTCCCAGATAGTCAGAATATGTATACTTGCTAAAGATGCAAAGGCAATTTGTTTGTTAATGACATTATTATCTTCTATAGTACTATCTAGTAACAATAACTTTGAAAAACATTCAACATTAATAGCCAAAATAGTTTGTTACAAAGACATAGCTTTTCTAGAATAATATGACTGCATCCCCAGCAACAATGAAAAATAAAATTGAAGACAATATTCACAGTATTACCACTCAGTATTAACATTGTATTTTCTAAGGTGAAGTCTGAGAAAGCAATAGTGCAGAGTATCAATTATTTTTAGTCGGTTTAAAACATCATACAGGGAGATATGTTCAAAAAAGTGTATATAAACATTTATCCGAACATCATGTTGTAAATCATTCTGAACTTCCAGGGCAAGCACTATTAAGTTATCTTAATTAAATTACAGGTGTTTTATACACTACTGACAAAGGTATATTGTTTATATAACTAAGGAAGAGAATAATTAATGCATAGATGCATAGTGCTTTCATATAAGAAGCACAGCAGCTCAAATACTCCCTTAATTCAAGAAATGTATAGAATATTAAGACATCCGTGAGCTAAGTCAGTTTGTACTATTACATTACTCAGGTAGGAAAGAATGAGTAACAGAGCACAAAAATTTCACCCTGTGATTAAACTGTGGTACACAATACATTTAAAATAAATTTCAGAAGTCCTAGAAGTATGAATTATAAAATTTAGAAATGCTAATATTGTAACACTGAGTTCTAACTGATGTTTGATATACACCTTAGTTACTAAGCACTTTAGAAAAGATTGCAATTCAAACAATGTAATGCAGTAAGTAAAATCCAACAGCAATGAACCACATATGGACAAGTTCTCATTGATTTCACACTGAGCTAATTGGAGGAGGTCAGAGGAAGGGCTCTGAGCCAACTAATCTGTAATATATAACATTAAGTATCCTGTTTTTTGCTTATTTCTGAGTTATTTATAGCACTTTTATTGTCCACATATACTTTGCTAGCTAGTTTCACTGTGTGTGAGTTATTAACTAGAGCTTTTCTACAATTGTTAAGCATCTGGTTGGGTTTGTTTGTTCTGATTTTCTGCTAAGGAGTGTATCACATAACTTGTTTGCAGTTAAATACATACCTCTCAGCTGTACAGATTTTTGTAGAATGTCCTGAATTTTACCTCATATTTTTGGTGTGTTTCTCCTAAAATCTGTACTTTTCTGGTAAATAGCTGAGGATTGAAGTAATTAAATAATGACAAATATTTGAATTTAGGACAGCAAATCCTTCAGAAAATTCATGCTAATGCAAAACCTATTATTCTATCAACTTTCTATGTTTGTAAGAGTAATATTTAAAATCTGTCCCTATTTGTCCCCATATCATTTTAGGCTTTGTCCAGATTTTTTGCTCTAAGAGGTTGAGAGGTATGAGTTAAAAGCATTCTCTAGAGTCTCCTTGATCCTTTATCTGTTTAAACATTTCTGCAATTTTTTTTCTATCTAAGTAGTGTTGGCAGATGGCCCATTTTTTGGATAATAGCAGCAGTGTCTTGAAATTTATAATTAGCAGGAATTATCTTCTGTGTAAATATTGCTTAAATGTCTCCCTTCATCAGACTAACCTAACAGATTTTTTTCTGTTTTTGTGTTTTCATGTTCTGCTTTTGAATAACAACCTTGAAGCAAATCCTATTGGTCTCTCTCTGTACCGTGCTTGAGAACATGTAATAGAATATCATAAAAACAACCATCGCACACCTTCCTAGCTGCCAAAGGTGGATTACGAATTACAATCCATGACTTAGTACATGGGCTGACATAATCGATTAATTTGATTGCTCAAAGGTATGCTTTCATTATTTCATCCTTTTCCCGGCATTCAATCATTCTATTCAAATATGTTTAAAGAAAAATTTTAATGGCTGTGGTAGTGTGAGGATTTTCTCCACAAACTTATGGTACTAGTTTACCAGTCTTCAGTACAGCTTCACCCGTGATACATTCTGAGGCTAGATGTCTGTAGCATAGCCACTGCATTGGCTTGCAGTCTAATTTTTGTCAATAGCATTCCTATAATATACAACTTTGCCTTGGAAAATGTCATACAAACATACACTGTTTAAGCTTGCTTCGAACCGGCAATAAGTTTTTAATTGTGCTTCATTAAGCTTTCCTACCAGTAGGCAGTGGTGTAGCTAGCGGGGGGGGGGGGAGTTGCGAGAGGGGTAGTTCACCCCAGGAGGCACTTTTTGGGACTGTCACATTTAGTTACAAAAATCTGTACTTTCTTCTTTAAGAACAGGGTCCTGTAGCATCAATGTCTATGCATCTGTTGGGCAGGTCCCATAGCATCAACTTCTGTACATGTGTTGAGCATGCACAGATGTCCTGTTCTTCCTGAACACCCGCACTATATGAAATTGTTTTTACGAGTATTCAACTTCTTGTCTTGTCCAATATATTCTTCCCATTTGAAATTGCTGCTTCTTCAAGTAAGGGGAATTTAGGATACTACTGCGGCTGCTTTTTGGTGTGTTCAATTCACGGTAGTTTACTGATGTGTCCAACTAATTCTTCACATTTGAAATTGCTGTTTCTTCAAGTAAGGGAATGTAGTCTACTGCTACTGCTTTTTAGTGTATTTGAAATGTTTCCCTGAGTTAAATCAGCCATTCGAGAGTTTTAGGTTTTGATATTACAAGATCAATCTTTAGTAAAGTTTCAATTTTGTAATATAGACACTAGTGCAAATGAGTAAATATAGACTCCCCCCAGAAAATGAAAGGAAATGAAAAGCAAGTATACACTTCTGTCAGGTGATATGAGGAGTACAAGAATGGTATAACTGGGTAGTACATTGCAGCATTAACAAACATAATGCACACTGTTACATTACGTAGGTCTAAATCTGTTGTTGGATGTCCACTTGTATAGAGGGCAGTTAGGTATATATCATAGGCTTAACACATTTTATGGGCTGCAAACATAAAAGTCCTTGACCCTGCTTTAACTGATGCAGTTGGTCAGATGGCCATAGAAAATTTCCCATAATGACATTTTATATTCTTTACAAACATTTGTAATGGAAAAAGTAATGGCTATATATGCCTATGTCACCAGCAAGGGACAAATAATGTAGACAGCAAAGTGATGGGTGTATTGTAAATGCAATCCATCAGTAAGGTTGACATACAGCATTTTGTAGAAAACAGCGACATACCTTTGCATCAAGTCAATTGTGAAACTAGAAACACATTTTGCAAGCAATTAGCAACATGGAGCTCTGTGGATTCAAACAGTCTCCCCTACCATGATACAAGTTCCTTGCCTACACACTTATCTTGACATAGTACAGATTCAGCCCTCTGAGCACTGTGAATACATAAATGAGGTTGAAAATTCATTAGAATTAATACATTTCAAAATCTGTACTAAGTGCAAGGAATGTTGACATGGTATAAAGATTGACATGATTGCATGCATATGCCCTACTTCTGCAAAGACAAGCACTGAGAAGTGTTACTTGCTAAGGGCTTGCAAGTGTGAATGATTACTCTGACTGCTTGAACAATCAGTGTTTCACAGTCTATTCTAATTGATGTACACTTATTGAAGGTACGTCACGGAGAAGAGACTTAGCACTAAATTCTGGGATTACATTGACTGAGTTAGGACAGCATTATTCCCTATCATTTTTATGAATTATTTATGATTACACTGTTTGCCCTATGAGGAACAATTCTTCTGTAGTTCTAAGGATGTACATTGCTCATTAAAACACATGTCTATAGCAATGCAAATGAAATAGCACTGTTGCTAGAACACCATAGATAAGGGAATGCTGCTCACAAAAGAAAGAGAAAAAACAGCTGCAGTGTTGCCAGTATCTGTTTTATAGTCTGTCAAGAAACATCAGCTTGACTGTTGCTAAGATCACATTTACCCACACATCTACTGGCAAATTACAAATGACAGCTTTCAGAGCTGGTTTATGTTATAGTTTTGATGTGAATTAGTGCAATCTCACATCCTCCTTATATGTAATCTACATTATTTTCTTCATTTTATGTCTTTGTCTGTGACAAATACTGGCAGCAATCTCACTGTGTGCTGTTAATTCATTGGTTTGATGGTTGAAATCCTGACAGGGAGATGTTGATGTGAACTTACTAATGTTGAAGTAGCATATGTTAATGCTGAAAGACAACAAGTGGAGGTAACATTAGAAATATATATTTTAAATAAATGTTTCACAATGTATTTTTTATATAATTTAATTATTTTTCCTGCATCCTTTGCACACCATTTGTCTTGCACACTGTGGACTGGCAATGTTACCTTGCAGTGAACAACAGCTGACTTCTTAAGGTAAACACTGAACATTTTAATTTGGAATGCCATTAGTAGTACAACTGAGAGTGGCACAGGTGCACTTTCATCAGCACTCTGTACATCAATAAGTGAAGAAATTCTACTCATCATCTGTTGATCTCTGTGGTGCAGGGTGTAAATGAAGTGAGCTTGGGTAAAAGGCCACATAATGCAGGGTTTAAATCCAGTTTACAGATTTTTTTTTATGATTGGATTCAAAATAAATATTGCCAACTAATACAGTATATGAAATAAGTCTAAGGTCTGTAATAGATGCTAAAAATCTTAATCTGTAGTCCCTGTAAATTGATATTATAAATGTGTTGTTATTATAAACTCACCTGCTGTCTTTATTAATAACAATATATGCTATGGGTGTTGTGACATATGACTTTTTGTAACGTGTGTTAACACAAAAGCATTAACATGCAATATGTGGGCAGCTGTGTCATATTTGCTGGAAAACCTATCCATATCTCATAAGTATTCATCATGACAATTATACAGCATATTGTAAACTTTGATGTCTAAGTAATTGTATGTACTGTAGCAAGAATGACCTCCTGCCATTCTCTGTATGTGTCCTTTGAGAGCAATTGACATTGCATGAAATACTGATAATGTGTATCCTAAATGCTACTTGTAATGTTTCAAGTAGGTGTAAAAAGGATCAATGTGTAATGCTAATGCTATAACTGCTATACTTCCTTGCTACCTCTATCCATTAAATGCATTACTTTACAATACAAGGTATTTTTATTTATTTATTTGTTTCTATAATGCTTTTTTCATTTGTTCTCTGCTCTGTAGCATGCAAACACAGTTCTCTACCTAAGGAAAAAAGTGAAAAATTTAACTTCAAATACCTTCAGTAGCACAAATGAACCTGGTGCCAGTGACTGGCCATTAGCGCTGTGGATAGTACTCAGTGAAGAAAATGCAGCTGTCGGGGGTAATTTTCCCTATAGCAAAAGGTATAGGCACTGTGAGTTTACAGAAAGAAAGCAACTGATGCAGGATTGGAATCCAGTTTAACCATACTTTTGCAAAGGGTATCAGTATGCCATTTTTCAGAAATGATTGATTATGAAGATAACACTAAATACAAATGAGTATCATAACTGTGTTTATTGGAAAAAATGTATAATTAATTCTTGCTATATAAGTTCAAGATTGTGTGCAAATTATGTTAACCATGCCAATGATGAGGGTGGTGAATTAAAAATGCACTTGCATAGGTATGATGTGCACAATACCTTTGTTATAATTATTATGACTCATCACATTCAATAAGTATGTGGTATGACATTATGTCTTATGATGTATGTATGTATTACTCAGAAAATGCAACTCCATGCCTCAGAAATGTATTCATAAACAGAAATGCTGCCTTTTTCATAGAGCTCCAGGACCATGAATGGCTCAAGGCACCCATTCAGTCATTTCTTAATTACATTTCCGTTAATTTTGAAAGTAGTATTTCTGAAATGCCCAAGTAAAATAGGAAGTTCTACTGCAGCACTGACAATTTACAAGTAAAGTCTAACATGGCAACCTTCTTTTACAATGAGTTTGATTCCCTGGTGGTAATTTTCAATCTTACTAGTGTATAAGTCCCAACAACCCAGTATGTTACAAGTCCAACCATATTTTCTCCAAACAATTATAATTATAACAGAAGCATAAAACATTTCAGTGTTTAACATCAGAACATGTGTCAATAGACTAAATAAATTTATTTTGTACAAAACCAAGAAACGAACTTCGAAATTTACACAAACACAAATATTAAAGAAAAATAATGTAAGCGCTTTCATTTAATTAATATTAAACTTCATCAGACAGTGTTTTAAAAATTGTCACTTCCTTTTATAATTTCCTGTAATTCAAAAAACCCCGCCATACGGCTCTTGAAACCTCACGCATGCCTAATAATACTATATGGGAAGACAGAATCAAAAATGATTCTCTTTATATTAAATCTATTTAAACTTTATGGTTATAAAATTACACCTCCATTATGAATCAAATATCCAAATTTTATTATAATTAACTATGTAAACAATCAATTATTATTTAATTAAAAAAATTCTTAAAATTGCAAAAAATATATATATAAATAAATATATATATATATATAAATAAATATATATATATATATAAATATCTCAAAAATCAGTCAATATATTAATATATTAATATATTATGCCAGCCTCACAAAATAGTTTTAAATTATAATAGTACTATTGACATTTTCTATATAAGAATTATATATTAATTATGGATAATAAATAATAATAAATTAACAATTTTTTATAATATATATAAAAAATAAATAAAAATATAAATATAATTTAATTTAATCTTTGATTTTCTTTCTACTTAATGCCTTAAGTTTTAAAATTGGGGCTATTGAACTACGTTCGTTAATTCCTGGCCATGTATCCGCTTGTACTTTAATTTGCCATTGTAACTCTTTTTGTTCTAAAAATAAGCCCCAAGGATGTTTATCTTCTATTTCTACATGGTCAATAAATGTAAAATAAAACTGATGATTAATGAATTCATTAATATGTTTTGCTAAGGCATTATTTGTTTTATTTTACTTTATAGAATCTTCATGTTCATAGATCCTTTGTGATAACTCTTTCTCTGTTTTTCCTATATAAAATATAGGGCAAGAGTTACACATTGCTAAGTATACTACTGCTTTAGATTTACAATTATATTTGATTTTTAAATAGTATTTTTTATTTCTTAAATAAAAAGAATGTCATTCTTTAATTTTGAAACACCAATTACAGGCTCCACATTTATTCATCCCTTTAACTATATTTCTATTTTTTTATTATTATATGGGATTCAGTTTTTAGTATGTCCTCAAAACTTCTACCTTTTCTATAAACTATTTTTGGTATATCTCGTATATACTTTTTACATTGTGGGTCATCCAAAAGTATTGTTCAATTATTAATAAATATTTCTCTTAACAAATAATGTTCTTGAGAAAAAGTAATAATTAAGGCTTTTGCAAAATTATTCTTTTCATCTTTACTTATCACAGCAGTGTTTTGATCATTTATTTTATTAGATGTATCATTATTTATACTCACTACTAAATTTTGTTTATGTAAAATGGGCTTAAAATGACCACTTAATCTTTTATGCGTTACTTCTAATATTAATGCATCGACTAATACTTGTGGATAACATTTATTAATAAACATACTTCTTACTCTGACTAATTGTCCCTTCACTACGGATTTTTTCTGATGTTCAGGGTGAGAGCTGTTATAATAAAGAAAACTATTCGAATATGATTCTTTTCTATGAATTGCTGCAATATATGTTTCATTTACTAAATCTTTCGTAAATTGTATATCTAAATAATTGATACTATGTTCATTAATATTCCATGTAAATTTTAAAAATTCTGTAGTTCCATTAATATATATTAAAAATTCATTTAAAACTTCTATAGTGCCATTCCAAATGAGGCAGACATCATCTTGAAAACGGTGATAAGATTTAATGAATGTAAAATATTTACTATTAAAAACATATTTTTTCTTCCAGAAAGCCATAACAAGGTTTGCATATGTGCCTCCAAACGGAGAGCCCATTGTAATACCTTTTTTCTGCAAGAAATATTTTTTATCAAACATTATAAAATTATTACTCAAAACTATTTCCAAAAGTTCTATTATAAGGTTAATTAATTCATGATTGACACGATATTGTATTAATAATTCATTAACCCATTCAAGACCTATTATTTGGGGTATAACTGTATAGAGATCACATATGTCTATTGTCACTAAAATATCTTTCTTATTAAATTCTACTTCATTCATATGTTCTAAAAATGTCCATGAGTCTTAACATATGTATTTTTCATTTTTTATAATCTTTTTTAACTCATAGTCAACATACTTAGCACATGCTGACGTAATAGAATCTCTCCCGTCTACTAACGGTCGCATAGGTGGATCTCTTATATTTTTATGTACTTTTGGGTTTCCAAAAAATATAGGGATTCCGGGAGATATAATATTAAGATAAGTCAATACATTTATATCTATACGCTTGTCTAAAAACATATCATATATTTGAGCATATATTTTTTATATGCTATATTCAATTCATTTATGGATATCTGTTCATAAGTATCAGTTTCCAAAATTAAATTTAATTTGTGGTTATATAATTCATTACTCATGATTACAGCTCCTCCACCTTTATCTGGCTTCATGATTCTAATTTTTTCTGTTTTTAATGTTGTTAAAATCTTTTGTTCTTCATCATTCAGATTTGATAAACTACTGGTTTCTCTACCAAATTTATCTAAACATTTCAATTGATATCCACACATTTTTTCATATAATAAAAGTTTTGGGTGCAAAGGTGGATTAAAGGTACTACTAATATTAAATTTACTAGACTCATTATAAATATTATCATGATACATTAAGGTAAAATTAATTTTCCTTAAAAATAATTTTATATCTATCATTACAGAGGTAAAAATCAAAAGGTTTTGAAGGAAAAAAGGTGTAGCCCGTAGCTAATAAATTGGCTACATCTTGATTAATTTCAATTTCAGAAAAATTAAAGACTTTAAAATCACCACCTTCATTTACCATATGTTTGAAATCATCACACAGTTACATTGTTGTTACATATTTGGATATCGTTCACAACATTAATTTCATTTGGATCCAACCAAAATTACTGTTTAAGTTCTCCAATGTTTGTCCTTGGGTTTGGCCCCTTGAAACCCCGCTGCTTGATGATTCAGATATAGTATTATTAGGCATGCGTGAGGTTTCAAGAGCCATATGGCGGGGTTTTTTGAATTACAGGAGATTATAAAAGGAAGTGACGATTTTTAAAACACTGTCTGATGAAGTTTAATATTAATTAAATGAAAGCGCTTACATTATTTTTATTTTTATTTAATATTTGTGTTCTTGTAAATTTCGAAGTTCGTTTCTTGGTTTTGTACAAAATAAATTGATTTCGTCTCCAGCTGATGGCTTTTCGCTTTGTCGTTGAGTACATAGTTTGTTCATTCTTTTGAGTCAATGCATCTAAAAGTATTGCTCATGCATTATTCATTCCAGTCTTCAGTATTTTTCTAATACTGCCTGCAACTTTCTAAAAACCTTGCTATAAAGACTGTTTTTCTCTTTTCATCCAGATTTTGTACTCTTACAAGCTTTCCTTTTTCATTTATGACTTTAGTATCCTACCTCTCCATTCTTTTCCCACAGTTATTCACTCTTCTGATGCAATATATCCTCCCTCCCTCCCACTCTTCTATCCTTTCATGATGCACTCTCATTGCCTCCCCCACTATCTTCTTTTGCAGCTAACTTTCGTATTGTTAGATAGTACACTTCTAGCAGATAGATATCTATTCATCCCTTAAACTAAAGCAGCCTGTCCTTGTTGTTGTTATTTTTGTTCTTCTGATTCCTTCTGCAAGGATCATGAACCAAACAAATAGACATGGCATATATATCTCCTCTCTAGGCTGTACTGTTTCAGTTTAATGTCACAGTTACGTGTAATGGAGGATTAAGTATACAAGGTGCTGTAAATGGTCCATGTCATGAGTACATTTACTAGATTAAGGTTGGATTTGTCTGTCTTTCTGTATGTTCTTGTGTACAAAACCCTTGGTGCAGGATATGTTCACATTTTGACTTGAGTGTTTGTTAAAAGGCAATGGTACTTTATAAAACCTATGTTTGAAATGTCTGAACATTGGAATCAACAGGCTCTCATTTTTTATAAGCCACATTTGTTTTATTAAGGAAGGGATTGTATGACTTGGCATTAAAATGACAAGGATTTTTTTCAGTGTTAGCAGCAGCAGCTGTCAAATTTCACTAAGAGAATTCAGTTTTATATACTGATTGCCAAAAGAAGCAATTTTATACTTAACAGCATTAATGATCATGCTATTATAGTTGAATAACTATCAAATTTGTGATAATTGAATTGTAAAATTGCAATATAGGCAGCAGTAGTCATAAACTCCCTATTTGCAACTGATTGGATTACTTCTATTGAAAAATATAATCACATGTTCACAAAAGGGAAACCATATAGTGGGTATACACCAAGACCCAGATGTAAGAACAAATGGAAGTGATTATAGATGAGTAACACTGAAGGCAAAACACTCTTTCATTCTGCTGATGATGCCATCTAGAATAATGAATGCAGACTTAGACGAACAACTGAAAACTTAACGCAATGAATAAGAGCCATGGAGATGCTTAGTGGCCTTGTAAGACCTAAATATGAATGATTTCCCAAGCAGCTCCCAAATAACTTCAACTCTAAATCAATCTTATTTGCTGTAAAGTATATGTAAACACAGTATAGCATTACTATACAAGTGATGATATGTATTAAGCAAAGGTTGTAATATACAAAGCAAATATGCTGCTTCACAGCATGCTTGAGGTACTTTACCTGCAGTGAATAAACTGTTAGTATTTGATCTTTACTACATTTAATATGCCAGGTAGAAATACTTACCTTCCCTCACCCCCTCCCATAATTACCCATGCCAGCAAATATGTCTCCATCTTCATCATTCTAACATGTCAATTAATACTACATCATTATGATATATAAATATAACCTGCCTGCATTATGAGCACATACTGATGTATAGAAGTGGCTCACTGTGTCATTCACTGAGTATCAAATAGGATATAACAACAACTATAAGTTATATTTAACTACAACTAAATTACATTCAGCACCATTTAAACATAATGTGATTCTAGAACATTCTGTGCTGATGTGGCTCAATGAGCATTCATGGTATGCTGCTATAAAACCCAGCACAGAGACAGGATAATGTATCTATAGAGAAACTCATGAAAACTGATTCACCGAACTTTACCGTAGAAATTATCTGAGATTACCAAACAACATATTTTGCAGACAAGGAAGCTGTGAAGGCTGCCAGTCTGGCCAGATAGAATTTTATAGATAATTCTATCATTTGTAAATATTAATGTAAGGCACAGGCTTGTTGTCTTAAATGGAAAAACTGCTGTTAGATGTGGAACTGCAAAATAAATGTCACAACAGTGCTCTCTACTGAACAAAGTAAAGTATGTTGTGACCCTTTGATCTAAAGTTGGCTCCAGCCCATCAAGATGAAGACATTCTTTCTATTGTTTTAACCAAGAGTTAAATTGCTAGATTTAAGCATGCAAATGTATTTTTATTGCTCTGCTTCCTGACCAGCTGCAAGATAACAAAAGGAGATGTTAAGAATGTAAATGCAGTTTCTGTTATCCTGGGAACCCAGGGACGTGTGAAGAATGATGTAATGTGTAGCTTGGGAACCCCAGCAAAGTGTGAAGAATGATGTAATGTGAATCAGAACTTCAAGTTCAATTTAAACAGAGAGAACCAGAGAGGAATAAGCATTTTTTGTTTTGACCATACAACTCATCAGCACTCTGCCTGCTTTCTTATGTAAGTTTATCTTAGACTTGTGTTTTCTTTTAGAAATAGCTAGAAACTAGAAAGATTAGAATAAGTATTTTTCTGTGATGTCAGAACTATACTACTGAATTATTTTAAGTATTTCTCTGTGATCTTTGAACTCTTGACTAGCACTGTATAGAAATAAGTATTGTCTTGTGTTTTTATTATTTATTATTAAATATTTTAAAACCTTTCAACTGTGGCTGTTTTGTGTAGAGATAATTTAAGCTCTAGAGTAAATTGCATATTTATAGTGATTACTGTACCAAGTCACTGCAATAAGCCTTGACTGTTTAGTTATACTACCAATTGGATAATAAAATTGCACAGTAATAATTGGACACTTTTTAAGGGCCTTTGAGTAGCTGATAAATATTAGTTGGGTGGTGGCAGGTTGTATTATCATATAGTCTGGGTAATAGGGGCACAGCTGGAGAACCTGTGCCAGCCTTTCCCAGGAGTGTCTGTGTGGTTGTATAAACTCTTATCTCAAAGTGCATGTGTGGCAGCTACTTGGGCAGGGACGTGAAGCACAGGTTGGACAGAGAGGGTGCTGGAGGTTTTAGCTTGCCCAGCTAGGCTGAGATCTGGACCCTATAGCTGTGCCAGTTGGGAGTCTTATCGGGGACTTGGAGAGCAAGGGAGCGACCAGCCCCAGACTGACTGTGATCTCTGTGTGCTCTTAAGGGGAAATTGCACTTTACTGTGTGTATTTTTTATCCCTTCTTTATATATGAGACGCCCTCTCTGGTGTTAGTGGTGAGGGTTGAGGCTCCTTGATTGCTGGGCCAGAGCATGGGAGTCACAGAAGCAAATCCCTATAGGAAGTTATAAAGCAAATGAGAAAATATATGAACAATGAATTTTGTGACAAATTTATGTGCCCTTTAGGATACAAAGAGTTTATGTTAAAGCAAGTATGAAGTACTTAAGAAATGAACAAATGATATGCTTGGTGAAATGATGCTTAAAGAAGGAAACAACCAGATATTTTGTAAGTATAATAAAATAAGAAACTATTGAAAATGGTTGTATATGAATTAAAGTGTAACTAAATAAAGCATCTCACTATTTAACCCTATAAGGAAACTACAAAAAAAAGAAAACTAGGTAGAATAGTTTGCTGATAATGGTGAATATGGAAAGGTAGATATTGAAATGCATTATATAATATGGAACAGGTTAACGTGAATTTTAAAAAGTTATATATTTTTATGTAATAAGGAGTGGAATAATGTAACAGGAGTTATAAAAGGTTACAATATGGTTGTGTGTTAATGGAAATGAATGATAGAAGAACAGAAATTATTTATTATCTTTTTCTGATCATTATATTTACATTCCATCTTCATTGACAATGTTATGTGCAAACAGAAATTGGTGAAATGTATAAATATATTATTTATTATGCATGCTTTTATTAATTCTGATGGTTTAATAAAGTGCCCCATACATTTTTGGTTGCAGCATAAGGATCTTTTAAATCTTTCAGGGCACGAGCAGATAAATCTAATTTTAGGAACTTATCTGAGAGACAGCACTTCAGGAGTACAGCACTGCCTTCTTCTTCTCCTTCTTCCTCTTTCGGCTTTTCCCAGTTAGGGGTTGCCACAGCGGGACGCCGGTCCGCTAATGATTGGCAGTAGATTTTTACATGCTGGCTTGCCGGGCCTAATGCACAACCTTCAATGAAGGAACACCCATTCACGCATGTCGCCGCACAGAAGATGCTCTAACTGAGAATCGAACTGCCTATCAACTAGTAATACTGCACATTGATGGTTTTGTAATATAAATGTGAGCACCTGGAATGGGACTAGAACTCTCAGCCCTCTAACTCCTCTGGAATCAAAAGCAAATAGACAACCTTTGACTCTGCTAAATATCCGACATGTGCAATGTTCTTTATCAAGTCACTTTGCACAGACTACATGCTTCCACTGTGCTATGACATTACCTATATCCTATTACGTCTTTTTAATTTCTCCATATCATTTGGATTTCTAATACCATGACAGGAATGGACCCCATTCCTAAGTCAAAGTATGACTAAAGTTCATGAAATTAGTATTGTTTCACTCTTTGATGTCAGCCAAAAATGGTCTTTGTAGCACCGGCAATGTGTCAGTACTGACTCCTTCTGCAATTCGTACAGAGTTACATGTATTGGTAGCATATCTAAATATGATTGTAGACTCTTTTTTTATAAGACCCTTTGCTCCTACTACTATTTGAACTATCTGGGTATCTTTATTCCATATTGCTCTAATCTCTGCTTGCAAATCCTGATATTTTATGACTTTATGTCTGTCTCTACGCAGGACACTGTAGTCACTGGGTGTGGCAATTTCAAAGATCAATGCTACTTTTGTCTTCTTTTCTTGGACCAGTATATCCATTTTTCTAGCATCTGTCTTTTAAACTGTTGGCAATGGATGATCCCATGTGACATAGACTTCATCATTTTCTGTGATGCTTTGTGGCTCATATTTCCAGTGTCTTTCAGCCACTTCAGTACCATAATGTTTGCACAATCCCTAGTGCAATAGTCTCACCACATTATGATGCTTTTCAGTATACAGTCCTTCTGCAATTAGTATGTCACAACCAGTAATGAGGTGTGCAACTGTTTCCAAGTCTGTTTTACAAAACCTACATTTGTTTGTTTCTCCCACGTGTTCAATGAACTTTGTAAACCAATGTGTGCATAGCCCACTATCTTGTGACACCAGTATTAACTTTCATCTCTTGGTTTGAATTCACTTCTCCTTAACCATTCCTGTGTTTGTTCCTGATCAACATGAGGTTCTTCCAGAAGTTTTCTATACTTGCAATTATATTTATGCATTTTCCACATTTCTTACCTTCTCATCTGGTCCTTCACCTTATATTCTTTCTTTTGTTTTTGGCACATTCAGTTGCTGCCTGGTTTTTTTCCTCTTGTGGTTTGATTTCCATTCCTGCTTGATGCCAGTATGCTTCTGCTAGCCTAAGTAGGGAAGTCATCTTAGATTTATTGTCCTCATGTTTTAAAACTTTCACTACATTTGGGTCTTGTGAGGTCAGCAGATATGTGTGTAGTCTCACAATTGCAGATCTGTACATGTAATCAATTTCAAGGAGGCTCATCCCTCCTTCGAAACATGGAATCTCTAATCTTGGTATGCAGTGATTTTTATAAATCATTTGGTGAGCATGAAACATCCTTCTTGTTTTCCTTTCTAATCTACCCAACACATTTTTGGGGCCAGTAAATCACTCCAAAGCTGTAAGTTAAGTCAGGAAGAGCAAATTGGTTTATAGCTTGGATTTTGTTCCTAGATGTCAACGCTGTTTTCAAGATTAATTTAAGTCTTCTAAAGTACTCCTTACTAAGTTTTATTCAGATGTGTTCATGTTTTATTGTTGATCCTTCATCAATTCCCAAATATTTATACACTCCATCTTGCTCAAGTTAGTTTATATCACATTCTTGTTCTAAACTGATATTTTCTTGGTGCTGCAATTTTCCTGTTTTAAAGGTTGCTTCTGCACATTTATCAAAGGCAAATGACATTCTTACATCATCTGAAAAAGTTTTGACAACTTTCAGTTGTGCTTTCAGTTCCACATCTGATGAGCTATACAGTTTTTAATCAACAAAGAGAAGATGAGAAGTCGTTACACCTTGTTGTTTTCTAGGAGCCAAATTATAGCCATGGCCTAGGCTAAGTAGACAGCTTAATGGGTTAAGGGAAAGACAGAATAACAGGTGACAAAAAGTCACCCTGGAATATTCCCCTTTGAATTTTTATCACTGGAATAATAATTTGTCTTTTATCATGGCTTAATTGCAAAGTGGTCTGCCACTGTTTCATGGTCACTGTAATGTAGTTGATCAGTGTAGAGTGTATCTTAGCCATTTTTAAGCACTCTTTTATCCATGAATGTGGGATACTATCAAATGATTTTTTATAGTCAATCCATGACATTCTTGGATTCTTCCCCTTTTTACAGTTTTTCATAGGATCATAGGATCATAGGAGGTTACTAGGCTATTGGCCCTGAGGCCCTTATAAGCCTAGTCAAGAGTTTAGCCCATGTTTAGACAAGTCAGTACCTGATGCCCCTGTCCAGCAGTGACACGGGTGGAATCTCAGGGGTATATTTTCTGTTTCCCATCCAGTTATCCAGGTTGTGCTTAAAAAGGGGTAAAGAGATACTCTGCTTGACATGGAGAGGGAGTCTATTCCACAGATGGGGAGTCTCTGGGACACAAATCTGTCCTGCCAACAAGTCCTGTTGATGTCTCAGACCAGGTGCAGGCTGTGCATGTGGGTTACTCAAGTGTAGCTTGACTTGCGGATATGCAGCAATCCCATCAAGGTGGTGTCCTTGATCGCCTTGTTTGCCAGACAGAGGTCACCTCTGAAGAGTTTGTATGAAACCGAGTAGAGAGACAGGGCTTTTAAACCTGCCTGTGTATGGTAGATGTCTGATGCCCTGGATTCTCCTGGTGAGGAACCTCTGTGGTCTCTCCAGCTGCTGCATGTGCTTTGTGAGGTACATGCCGAAAGGGGCATTGTACTCAATAATGGGCCTTATAAGGGAAGAATACAGTGATGTTATGACCTCTTTGACCCTGTATGAGATACTCTTACTTATGAGGTGGGTCATGTAGAAGGCTTTCTGCACAACAGAAGCAACATTGTGGTCAAAAGTCAGGTTGTTATCAACTTGGGTGCCCAAATCCCTCATGACTGATTGTGTGCTTAGGGCATTGTTATTAATGTGATAATCTGTGGGGACATCACTCTCCCCAAAGGAGATGATGATGCATTTTTTTGGTATTCAGCTTGAGGCCATGTTTCTGGCACCAGTCTTTTGTCTGAGTGAGACTGTCTTGGAGGGCATCTACATCAATAGGGGAATTGATGACAGCGCCCAGCTTGCAGTAATCTGCAAACTTGGTCTTGTCCTGTACCTCAGAAAAGTATATCCCAAATAACAGAGGCCCCAAGGTGACTTCCCCTATTTTGACTAGGTGGATTCTATCAGTGAGCCAGTTTGCTACCTATCTTATAACATACAGATTGATGCTTAGTTGAGAGAGTTTTTCTATTATGCCCAAGTGGGGAATAGTGTCAAAGGCTTTGGCCAGGTCAAAGTAGACAGTGTGCACCGTCTGCCCCTCATCCATGGCTTTGGTGACTGTCTCAAAGAAGTCAACCAAGTTTAGTAGACGTGACCTCCCACTGATGAAGCCAAACTGTGTGGGATCGAGTATTTGGAGGTTGCCAATGTCCTTGTTAATGAATCCATTATAATCCATTCCATGGCCTTGCAGATCAGGCTAATGGTGCTGCAAGTTCCTGCCTGAGTTCACGTAGGATGCAGCCTGGTATGTTATCAGGTCCCATGGAGGCTGTATATTTTGCCTTTGAGAGAGCAATGATGACCTGTTCCCTAGATATAAGGGGGGAGGGGGCAGGTATTGGGGATGTCCTGATTTACTGTTGTGGGACCGAGGGGTGAAGTTTTCACTGAATATGTCAGCCAGCAAGTTTGCTATATCTATGGTATTTGTATATGTGGTGTCCTTGACCACCAGTTCTGAACAGATCTGGGTGCTTCCTTTGAGGTTGTGGACATATGTGAAAAAGGTCTTATGATTGTCTCTAGTAGATGTGGCCAATTTGGACTCAAAGTTTGCTTTGGAGGATTTCACTAGTGCTCTTATTTACTTGTTCAGGCTAAGGAGACATTGCTTCCAGTTGGGCACCCTCTTCTTCTTGGTCTTGAACAGCAATTTTTTCCTTTTGTTATAGAGTTTATTTATTGCAGATGTCCACCAGACATGTTTACTCTTCCTTGAGGAGGATGATTTAGTCCTGTTGGGTATTCCTGATGCCATGCACCTTTACAAATGCTCGTATAGTGCTTTTGTGTAGTTTTGGATATTGGTGCCAGTTCCTACATAGGTGGAGGGGGCTGTGAAGCTGTTTATACCGTCCCTCAGGAGGCTGTAATCAGTTTTGGAGAAGTTTTTATGTCTGATCCTAGCTAGAGGCATGTTATGGGGAGATGGTGACTTTGAAAGTGACCGCTTTATGGTCGGATCTTACCAGGGAGAATGATACTATAGGAATGCTGCAGTGGTTACTCATGTTGGTTAATACCAAGTCCAAGATATTATCATGTCTTGTGGGGGTATTAACTAGCTGTTCCAAGGCATTTGCATTGACAACATTGAGGAATCTCTGGACATTTGTGTTCTGGCATGAGTAGTTCTTACAACCTATGTTTGGAAAGTTAAAGTCACCCAGGATCAGAGTAAAGAGTTGAATCTTGATAGATTTAAACAGGTCCAAACAGGCAGATTAGGCATCTTGAATCAGATTTGGGGGCCAGCAGCTAGCTATGATTTGAATAGGGGTTTTGTTGATGGTTAAATGCACCTGGAGTGTCTCCTGTGTGTCATACTGTTTGACCAGACCGGAGGTGTGTATGTCTTTAATGTATATTGAAACTGCATCTCCTTTGGCTTTACTGCCCAGAGTTTGGGGTCTGAAAGTATGATAGGATGAGTAAACCAGTAAGCATGGGGTGCTTTAAACAGCTTCGAACCAGGTTTCTGTAACTGCACACATGTCAGCATTTTCCAGGGTTAAGAATGCTTGCAATATGTGCAGTTTCATGCTTAGACTCCTAGCATTTAGCAGCATGACCTTTAATTTGCATTTTGTTGAAATTTTTATGTTGGTTTTATTGACCTCAGGACTTTTCCTAAAAAAGGCACTATGGGGGAGGCAAGATCCTTTGCCAGAAGCCTGAAGCCCAGGTGAGACAGATACAGGCCATCTCTGGCAAAGCATCATGGTATGTCAATCATATCTTCCCAGGCTGTCAGGTACTCAATCCTCCTGGAGTGACACCATAAACTAAGCCAATTGTTAAAGCCAATCATGTTCTGTTTGTATTGAGGCATCATTCTGGGTGACAGCAGAATGTTGCTTAAGGCTAGGGACATACCTGCCTGGGACACATAATCAGCGAGATCAGTCATGTCTCTCTTCATATAGTCCAAAGAGGTACGTCTCAAGTCATTCATGCCAACATGGACTATGACAGAGTCATAACAGTACCTGTTGTTCAGAGACTTAAGTGTGTATGTGATATGGCAGATTCTGGCATCTGACAGACAACTAACCATGACTTTCTCCTTATCCAGCCTGGTGAGAGGCACATCTGTGCGTCTCACTATGAAGTTTCATATGATTAATATGTTGGGTTTATGGTGAAGCTTTAGTGGCTGTGAGACACAGGTGTCTGGACTATGCATGTTATGTGGTGTGGAGGGCTGTGGAAATCATGTGTGTTTTTGCCTCGGAGGTCTCTTTTGTTTGGGTATGTTTATGTGGAGGACCTCCACATATGTGAGTATGTGTTGTGTAGGTGAGGGTGGTGTTTGTGTTGACAACATTTTTGGTGCCAGATATACTGGCTTGAGGGAGAGAGAGCATGGAATCTAGGTACCTAATGTAATTGCATCTCTCACAAATTGTGTTCCTAGGTGCTAGTAGTAGATGGTTGCCCATGTACATGAGGTAGCTGTTACACTGTCTCAGAATGTCCATATCAACCAGACTGGCAGGAGAAACTGTAGGAAATTGTCCATCTATATTTCTCTGAATCTGAGGGAGAAAGTACAGGGAGAGCTAAATGGTGGGCCTAAAGCCCAAGTGCTTAAACCAAAACTAAGAGCTTAGAATAACACTTAACAATTTAGACCGGCTATAAACAAGCAGTAATAAATGCAACAGAAAATATGCATTTGAACACTTTAAAGAACAAGCAGCAAGTAGAAGGAAAAAGCAAGATAAAGTAACAAAGTAGTAGGAAGAAACACAAATACAGAAAAATATAAGCAGCTGAATAAAGTGTCTTTTTTAATATAAAGTAGAAAGTGAGAGAGCAGGAACAGAAGATAATTCAAGGTTAAGGGACTAAGGGATTTGGCCTTTCCAAATGATCATTGCATTAGGAAGAATGAGCTAATGAGATGGAACTGAGAGGAGTGTCCCAGATCAAATTTGCAGTAGGGGCGGGCAACTGCAAAAGCCACCAACATTAAGAACACAACAGCAGTTGGGTGGAAGTGTGGGACAAAAATATTTCAGCACAGATCAGAAAACAAAATTTGGTCTGCAAATATATAAATAATTCAGTCAAGCAAAAATAAAGACAGTGCAGAACACTGAACAGTTAATGTGCAAAAAATTATACTTATTAGCTCTGTATTTCCAGATTGCTTGAGAAGCATTTTCAGTCTCCACTATGACTTTATTTAATAACAAATGATCCTTCATTCCATATGACTTTCTTTTATTACCCTTTTGTTCTATTGCCATAATTGACTTTTCTTCTAAATGACTATAAACTCTATCGGCAGCAGTTCCAGTGTATAGTTTATACATTGTTTGGAAGGCAAGTTATTGGTCTATAGTTTTTAGTGTAGCTTGCAGGCTCACTCTTAAGTAAGAGTATTGTTTTTCCTGTTGTTAGCTAGGTTGGTGTCTGATCAGGGTGCGCATATAAATAGTTCTTATGCATAGCTAAATCTTCATGCAAAGATGTTACTTTTAACCAGGAGTTAGGTACTGCATCTGGGCCTGAGGTTTTCCAATTGGAGACTTTTCTTAACTTTGATTCAATTTCTCTGGCTATTACTTCATCCTATTTTATATCTTGTACCTTTAAACTTCTTATTCTTTCTTTTACTTCTTCTATCCATTTAGCATCATTGTTATGTTCCACAGGATCTTCATAAATACTTCTCCAAAATGTATCTATTTCTTTTTTTGGTGGTCTTTTAATTTCTTTTACCTTGTTTCCCAACTCTCTATAACATTTTTTGGGTCATCAATAAATTGCTTATTTTGTACTTTTCCTTTATATTTATCTGTGTATCTTCTAAGTTTTTCCACCTCTGCTGAGATTTTTAGCTTGTTATTTGTGATAGTGCATGGTAGATTCTGGTCTGTTCTAATAATGTGCATTGCTTTTATTACATCTATCTTTCTTAGTATTTTTGTTGATCTATTCCCTCTTCTATATTCTTCTAACAGTGACACTTCTTGTCTTAATTGCTTTATAGTTTTCTCTGTTCGATACTTCCATGATAGTATGCGATTTTTCCACTTCCTTTACCTCACTACCCTGTGTTCTTGCAGTAGGACTTTATCAGTTATTAATTTAGCTGCAGAGTAATATATCCTGTTTATTTCTATTATATCTCATGGGTCTCTATGGACAGTCCTAATTACTTGGTTCATTTGTTTTATCAAACATCTGACTTTTTGGGTTTTATTGACCTTCTGCAGCCTATTTCTTTTATTGATCTTACTATGTCTATCTATCTCCATTAAATCAGGCAACTCTTCTCTTAGCTCATTTTCTTCTAAACCGAGGGCACATTTTTTATTTTCCATTTACATCTTCTGTATAAACATTTCTCTGAAAAAACAGGATGCATCGAACTCCAGTTAGATCTAAGCTTTCTCAATCCTAAAATCTGTGAAGATCACAATCCAGTAATTGACTGCTGAAAAATATAGTAATTAATAAAAGCACTACCTATGCTTTTTCAGAGGACCAATCAGTCTACTCTTTGTTTATTCTAAGAAAATCTGCATAGTTTTCCTCACTTATTAAACATGCGGCATTGTTTGTTATGATTATTGCTTGTGTGATGACTGGGGAGAGACAGGCAAAGGCTGCCAGCCTAGTCAAATAGAATTTAATACATAATTCTATCATTTGTATAAAAAAAATGTAAAATACAGGCATGTGTTCCTGAATGAGAAGGAATATTGTGAAATGTGAACTTCAAGATTATTACAACATTGCCCCCTTGTTGTAAAGAAAAACCAAGTCAAGCCTTTCAAATTTGTCTTTTGAAATTGAAATTATTTTATGACATTCTTTGATTTTTAAAGTTGGTTCCGGTCAGGCTGGCTGAATACATTCTGTCTATTGTGTTAACTAAGGACTAATTGCTAGAGGGTATATGTGAAATGCCTTTTACTGTTGTATTCTCCTGTGCAGGTGTTAGCTTGCTAAATAATGTAAATGGAGTTTCTATTAGCCTGGGCACTCAGAGCAGGTGTCAAGATAATGCAATATGAATACTGGGAAAACCTAAGTGTCAAAAATGATGTAATCTGGGGAGGACCCAGAGGCATGTTTGTTGGTAATGTTTAAATATTATTTCTCACAAGAGACCGGTAAGCATTTTGACTTTGGACATCTAACCCAGCACTGCCTATGCTCTTTATGTATGTAAGTAAGATTGCAGCACTGTGTTTTCTCTTAAGATTAGCTAAAGATTAAAAAGTTAGATTAAGTATTTTTCTGTGTAATCAGACCTGTCCAACTGTATTATTTTAATTTTCTGTGTGATCTGTGAACTCTTAGATATCTCTGTGGTGTAGTAATTTTGTCTTGAATTTTAATTATTTATTATTAAATATTTTTAAAACCTTCTACCTGTGGCTGATTTCTGTCAAGATAAGCTCTAGAGTGCATTGCATATTTATAAAGATTATTGTAATAGGCCACTCTAAAGTAAGCCTTGACTGCTAGTCATGCTACCATTGGATATTAATATTGCACAGTAATAACTGGACACCCTTTTAAGGGCCTTTTAGTAGCTGATATTATTAACTGGGTGGCGGCAGTAATTATTACTGTATAGTCTGGGTAAAGAGGCACAGTTGGAGAATCTGTGTCAGCCTTTCCCAGGAGTGTCTGTGAAGTTGTATAAATACTTATCTCAAAGTGTGTGTGTGTTGTATCAGCTACTTGGCAGGGACACGAAGCACTGGTTGGACAGAGAGGATACTGGAGGTTTTAGCTTGCCCAGTTAGGCTGAGACCTAGACCCTATAGCTGTGCCAGTGGGGAGTCTTATTGGGGACTTGGTGAGCAAGGGAGTAACCAACTCCAGACTGACTGTGATCTCTGTGTGCACTTAAGGGAAATTGTACTTTACTGTGTGTATTAGTTATCCTTTTCTCTTCTAGGAGATGACCTCCCTAGTGTTAGTGGTGAGGATTGAGGCTTCTTGATTGCTGGGCCAGGGCATGGTCATCACAAGTGTTTGGCAGTGGTGGGATCTACTTCACATACTAAATGGCTTGCAGTGGTGTGGGTAGAGCAAATTTCTGTAGCTTATGTACAGTCATCTCTAAAAGTGTTTTGTACTCTAAAACAGCCATGCAGTGTATACTCAGAGTTCAGATCACAATTGTTTTATTTCTTTTGTTAGCTTATTGTTAGTCAGGGTGAGCAGGCAGCATGTCAGCTGAAGATTATGGAAAGCTGACAAGGAGCCAGCTGGTGGAGATGTGCCAGGCTATGGGACTGGTGCATGGAAACCTGACTAAAGCAGACCTGATTTCAGCCTTGGTTACAGCTGCATCAGAAAACAGCAGCCTAGACGACAATCAGACTGACAGTGGAGATACAATATCCTCAGAGAATGGACAGCTCAACCTTTCTTCAGTGGACTTAAAAAATCCAGCTGGAGCTAAAGAGACTTAAGTTGGAGGCCAGGCGTATGGAACTAGAAACAGCCAAGAAAATTATGAGTCTACGAGCAAAGGAAAATAAACGACAGAGGAGGCATGAGAGGTAAATGCTGACTCTTCGCCAGAGTCATGGAGGTAATGGGGAAGGGAGTATCTGGACCCCAAAAGCACAAAAGGTCAGTAAATTTCTTCCACTGTTTAAAGAGGGGGATAATTTTGATAGCTTCATTCATATGTTTGAGCAGGTATGTAAACAGTATGAAGTAGAACAAAGGCTATGGGTACGGTTCCTGACCCCCTTACTCCATGGTAAATCTGTAACTTCTTTAGGAAAAATGCATGACACTGACTGTTTTGATTATACTGCTGTAAAAAGACATTTGTTAGAATGTTTTAAGCTAATACCTGAAATGTATAGGAAAATGTTTTGTGTGCATAGAAGCAAGGTAGATGTAAATGTATGTGAATAGGTTGCTGAACTGAGCACTTATTTTTATAGCTGGGTGAGTGGATGTCAGGTCACCACTTTTGCAGGGCTGACAGACCTTGTGGTAAGGGAACAAGCCCTTAGCACTTTGCCTGAGGACATGAGGATCTGGTTAGCTGATAAACAGTGTGCTACTTCAGAGGAGTTGGGGAAGAAGGGAGACCTATACCTAGCAAGCAGGGAAGCCCTGCACATGAAAGTGACCCCCAGTACTGCTCATGGGACTAAAGGAACCCATGTTGGGCAGCACAGACTGCCCCAACAGAATCCGCCAGTAGCAGGGGAAGCCACTAGTCCTGGTACATGTCCAGGACTAGTAGCAGGGGAAGCCACTAGTCCAGGTGCACATCCAGGAGTTAGGGTTAAATGTTTTGAATGCAACCAGTGGGGCCATGTGGCATACAGGTGTCCACGGAGGCAAGGTGGGGAACCAAAGGTGAGGGAGCCAGTAAGTGGTAAAGACAAAATGCCAACAGTGTGTTGTCATGAGACAACAGGGGTATGGCAGTACCATCCTACAGATGTCCTGAGAGAGAAGGATTTGGATGAGGCAGTACTATGTACTTATGCAGTTACATGCAGTGAGGCTAGGAGACAAGCATGTGAGTCTGGTAGCCTGGGGGAGACCCAGACAGACTGCATGCTTGCAGCCAGGACTGCTGAGGTGGTTACTTCAGGGAGTGAGTTACGCTGTAGCAGTGATACTGAATGCAAGCCACAGCTGCTTGTGGGTACTGATGTTCCCTTGGATAGGGTAACTGCAAAGGTAGAAGTGAGTAGTAGTACCCAGGCTGACAGTTTGGCACCGTTGTCAGAGGATGCCAGACTTCCTGTGGTAGGGTAGCTGGGAAGGGTTACCAGGAGAGACTTGAGACAGGCTAAGCTCTCAGACCCAACATTGCAAGGCCTGAGGCAGGTAGCTAAGGAGGCACCTGATTCTCAAGGGAAGGGGGAATCTGTATACTGGAACAAAGGGTTACTATACAGAGAGTGGACACCTGAGGGAGGGCTAGAAGGTGAAAGAGTAAAGCAGTTGGTAGTGCGTAGAACTTACCATCTGGTGCTTCTAGCCATAGCCCATGATATTCCCTTTGCAGGTCATATGGACATAAAACATACAAAGAGGTGTATTATGCAAAGCTTCTATTTGCCTGGAAATTCCAGAGATGTAACAGGGTACTGCAGGACCTGTGAGCAGTGCCAAAAGGTAAGCAAGGCAGAAGACAAGGTGAGAGCTCCTTTTATGCCTTTGCCTGTGATTGAGGAGCCATTTCAGAGGGTAGCTATGGATATTGTGGGTCCTCTGAGTACCCCAAGTTCCACAGCAAAAAGTATATCCTAGTGATTGTAGATTATGCTACACGATACCCTGAGGCAGTGGCTTTGTCCTCCATTGAGGCAGAGAAGGTGGCAAATGCTTTGCTAGAGATTTTCAGCAGGGTAGGTTTCCCAAAGGAAATACTGTCTGACAGAGGTGCCAATTTTATGTCAGACCTGCTGGCTTGTCTGTGGAAGTCCTGTGGGATGAAGCACATGAAGACCACCCCCTACCATTCCCAGACTAATGGTCTCGTTGAGAGGTTAGACTCTACAATCAAGTCCATGCTATGGGCATTTGCAGATCAGTTTAAGAGGGAGTGGGACAAATAGATGCCCTGTCTGTTTTTTGCTTACAGAGAGGTTCCCCAGGAATTCACAGGTTTTTCACCCTTTGAGTTGCTGTATGGGCATAGGGTGAGGGGACCTCTAGATTTAATTTGAGATGAGTGGGAAGGTGAGTATGAGTCTCACAAGGAGTCTGTTGTGGCATTTGTCCTGAACCTCATGAGCTTGGCCCAGGAGAACCTGGCAGAAGCCCAGCAACAGAAAAAGGTGTGGTATGACAGGAATTCTCGAGCTAGAGAGTATGCTGTAGGGCAGCAGGTGATGGTTCTCACTCCTGTCAGACATAACAAGTTGCAAGCAGCTTGGGAGGGACACTACATAGTGGTAAGAAAGGTAAGTGATGTTAACTACATGGTGGAAGTGCTAGGCAGATGGCAGGGGCACAAATTGCACCATGTTAACATGATGAAATCTTACCATGATAAGGAGGCCCTTGTGCTGAGCATTTGCAGTGGATTGTAGGAGTAGTCTGAGAGAGATCTGGGGACTGATCTATTCATTGAGGCTCAGGCTAACACCTCAGTGGAAGGGGTAGCAATGTACCAGCGGCTATCTCCTACCCAGGTTCAAGAAATCTGAGCAGTGTTGCAGGAGTTTGGGGGCATGTTCACTGGGAAACTAGGGAGCACCCACCTGGTGCAGCACCAGGTGGATACAGGACCCCAAAGGCCTATTAGGCAGGCCCCTTATAGGGTGCCTGAGAGAGTCAAACAGACTCTGTGGGAGGAGGTACAGGAGATGTTGGAACTAGGGGTGATTCAAGAGTCCAACAGTCCCTGGGCCTCCCCAATGGTACTGGTGCCAAAGAAGGATGGCAGCACCAGGTTCTGTGTTGATTACAGGAAATTAAATATTCACACAGAGTCAGATGCTTACCCCATGCCTAGGACAGATGAGGCCCTAGAGCAGCTGGTTGGGGCTAAGTATCTTACAACCATTGATCTTACCAAGGGTTACTGGCAGGTGCTCTTGACTCCCAGTGCTAGAGAGAAGTCAGACTTTGTGACTTCTTTTGGCTTGTATGAGGTCACAAAGATGCCCTTTGGGATGAAGAATTCCTCAGCAACTTTCCAGAGGCTGGTAGATCATATCTTAGCAGGAGAAGGAGGGTTTGCCCTTGCTTACATGGATGATATTGCTATCTACAGCTATTCCTGGCAAGAACACCTTCAGCATGACAGGGAGGTGCTGGGCAGACTACAGAGGGCAGGGTTGACCATTAAGCCAAGTAAATGTCAGGTGGGTATGGCAGAGGTCTCCTACCTAGGACATAGAGTACGGAGTGGTAAGATAAGGCCAGAACCTGTCAAAGTGGAAGCTATTCAGGCATGGCTTGCACCTGTTACCAAAAAGCAGGTGAGTGCATTCTTGGGGAAAGCAGGGTACTACAGAAAGTTTGTTCCCAATTATAGTACCATAGCTGCTCTCCTCACAGACCTGACAAGGAAGAACTGGCCAGATAAGGTAGTGTGGACCCCACCATGTGAGCAGGCATTTCAGAAGCTTAAGGAAGCTTTGGGAGGACTCCCTGTGTTAGCCAGTCCAGACTACAGCAAAGACTTTGTTGTGCAGTTGGATGCTTCAAACTATGGGGTGGGGCTGTACTTAGCCAGATTTCTTCAGAGGGAGAAGAGCACCCAGTGGTTTATCTCAGTCGTAGGCTCCAACCCAGGGATGAAGGCTATGCAGCGGTAGAAAAAGAATGTCTAGGCATAGTGTGGGCACTACAAAAACCTCAGCCTTATCTGTATGGAAGAAAATTCATTGTGATGACAGATCACAACCCTCTAACATGGTTAACCAGAGCCAGTCAGCAAAATGCCAAGTTGCTAAGCTGGAGTCTGGGGTTGCAAGCATATGATATGTCAGTGCAGCACCGCAGTGGGAGTAGCAATGCCAATGCAGATGGGCTCTCAAGACAGGGAATGGGGTGAGGTATACCCAGATAGACCTGACACTCTCAAGCAATGTTTCTCAAGGGGCACTTGAAAATCTTACTTGAATTCCCGAGGGGGGAGAGATGTGACAATTGGGGAGAGACAGGCAAAGGCTGCCAGCCCAGTCAAATAGAATTTAATACATAATTCTATTGTTTGTATAAAAAAATGTAAAATACAGGCATGTTTTCATGAATGAGAAAGAATATTGTGAAATGTGAACTTCAAGATTGTTACAACATTGCCCCCTTGCTGTAAAGAAAAACTAAGTCAAGCCTTTCAAATTTGTCTTTTGAAATTGAAATGATTTTATGACATTCTTTGATCTTTAAAGTTGGTTCCGGTCAGGCTGGCTGAATACATTCTGTCTATTGTGTTAACTAAGGACTAATTGCTAGAGTGTATATGTGAAATGCCTTTTACTGTTATATTCTCCTGTGCAGGTGTTAGCTTGCTAAATAATGTAAATGGAGTTTCTATTAGCCTGGGAACTCAGAGCAGGTGTCAAGATGAGGCAATATGCATACTGGGAAAACCTAAGTGTCAAAAATGATATAATCTGTGGAGGACCCAGAGGCATGCTTGTTGGTAATGTTTAAATACTATTTCTAACAAGAGACCAGTAAGCATTTTGACTTTGGACACCTAACCCAGCACTGCCTATGCTCTTTATGTATGTAAGTAGGATTGTAGCACTGCATTTTCTCTTAAGATTAGCTAAAGATTAAAAAGTTAGATTAAGCATTTTCTGTGTAATCAGACCTGTCCTACTGTATTATGTTAAATTTCTTTCTGATCTGTGAACTCTTAGATATCTCTGTGGTGTAGTAGTTTTCTCTTGTGTTTTAATTATTTATTATTAAATATTTTTAAAACCTTCTACCTGTGGCTGATTTCGGTCGAGATAATCTCTAGAGCACATTGCATATTTATAAAGGTTATTGTAGTAGGCCACTCTAAAGTAAGTCTTGACTGTTAGTCATACTACCATTGCATATTAATATTGCACAGTAATAATTGGACACCCTTTTAAGGGACTTTTAGTAGCTGATATTATTAACTGGGTGGTGGCAGTAATTACTACCGTATAGTCTGGGTAAAGGGGCACAGTTGGAGAATCTGTGTCAGCCTTTCCCAGGACTGTCTGTGAAGTTGTATAAATACTTATCTCAAAGTGTGTGTGTGTGTGTGTGTGTGTGTGTGTGTGTGTGTGTGTGTGTGTGTGTGTGTGTGTGTGTGTGTGTTGTGTCAGCTACTTGGCAAGGACACAAAGCATCGGTTGGACAGAGAGGGTAGTGGAGGTTTTAGCTTGCCCAGTTAGGCTGAGACCTTGTCCCTATATCTGTGCCAATGGGGAGTCTTATTGGGGACTTGGTGAGCAAGGGAGCAACCAGCCCCAGACTGACTGTGATCTCTGTATACACTTAAGGGAAAATTGTACTTTACTGTGTGTATTAGTTATCCTTTTCTCTTCTAGGAGATGACCTCCCTGGTGTTAGTGGTGAGGATTGAGGCTCCTTGATTGCTGGGCCAGGGCACGGTCATCACAGTTTGTATATCATGAATATTGAAACTTTTAGTTTTTAGAAGATGCACAATAATCTGATATGGTTCTAGGATACATATCAATCCATTCTGAATAAACATCCAAAATGATCAGGAGCATTTTTATCAAGAACTAGATCAGCAAACTCAGAGTGAATTTTTGCTATGGTTTCTCCAACTCTTTCTACAAATGTAGCAGAGTTGTAGCAGGGCACAACGTTTATTTTTAGTGCATTATATGACTTGCTTTCACCTTCTCACTGTCAAGCCACATGTTCAGATCCTGCATAAAATTTCTTTCTAAACCTTTCATGTATGAGTGATATCAGACTGAGACTCTCGCAGAGGTGTCAAAACCATTTATTTAGCGTAAGATGGAATTAAGACTGCAACTCTTTATAAGGCTCAACTATCTTGTAGACTGTGTTTGACTTTTCTGGGCATGATAAATAATGATTCAGGTTATGACTGTCTAGAAAATGTTTCATAATATAATGTCATAATCTGTTCATTACCGGAGCTTCACATGCTCACAATGTAATGTGTACTGTTCTCACCAGGTCAATGCCCAAATTATCCAACATCATTACTTTTTCTTTAGAATGACTAATATTAATGCTCTGAGTTGCCAGTAATCCGTTTATATTATTTTCCTTATCACAATCTCTGCTCACAGAGTAGACTACTTATACTGATATGCTCCCAGCAAAATGAACTATCACATAATTATGGTTTGCACCATTTATGATATAGCTTTCATTTCACTCAGGAAGGAAATAATTGGCAAGTGATCTGTTCGAAAGTTAAATCTGTGACCATAAATCTAAGTGTGACACATTCAAACTCCAAAAAGTGCTGCAGGACTTTTTCTAACCGTGAACAGATGTTTTTTTTTTTCTTTGTGCTTATTATTGGTCAACACTCAAAGTTAACCTGCTCCATTTGGCATGCTATAATAACATACTGTGCTAATATTGTATAAAAGAGTTAATGGCATGTTACTATCAGGAAATTGAAACATTTAATCAAAAAGTTCAGCAGTTCTGCCTTCCACTGGAACGTAGTTCCATTGCATGCATTCACTCAGCAGCAAATTTAATTGGCTTAACACAGTCGACATTTTAAGAAAAACTTGTTACAAACGTTTAACAATCCCAAAGATATATTTAGTTCTATCACATTATTCGCTTTATTTGTTTCTTCCTTTCTCAGTTGCATGCCTGTTTTTATAACTAGAGTCAAATGTTTGACTCTATCTTAAGACCTAGAAATGTTAATTTATTTATCAAAAATATGCATTTAGCCATTTTTAAGTATAAGGAAGTATGACAGCAATAACCTGTGGTTGGGTGTGGGTAATGATGGATTTACCAACAGCTGGTGAAACAAAGCCAACTGTGGGTAAATCCAGCTTTACCTACACCCAGCCATGGGTTATTGTTATTATGCAATGACATTATTTAAGAAAACATTACTTACTTTTCTTAAATAATGTCTTTGTATAATGGCGTTGTGGTGTTCTTCCACTTTTTTTGGTATCCTGGGGTTTTCTTGATGTACTGCGCATGTGTATAGGACTTATCATCCATTGCTTACACAGTACATCAGTGCTTTGGAAAAGAAGCCATGAAAAAGGAAGATCTCCATTGCTTTTTTTTTGTTTGTTTTAATAAAAAAAAATAAATAAAGACTGAAATCTGGACAGTTCAGAGGTACGAGAGAGCTAGGGCAGAAATACAAGGACAATCAGGTACATTTCTTTAGTTTTGTATAATGTACCCGATTTTCCTTGTATTTTCTCTGTCCCATCTCTCTAGTACCTTTGAAGTGTCTATATTTCAAACTTTTTTTTTTTTAGAAACTCAAGAAAACCAGAAAGCTCTGCAGCATATATTAATAGAAGAAAGTCCGGGTGACAGGACTTTTTTCTATTGGTATATGCTCAATTTACAACAGGCATGCTGGTTGGGCTGACCAATAAGCATGCATGTTTTTCAATGTAAATGACCTGTCATTGTATAATTTCTATTATACAATGACTGGCCCTAAACATTCAAAAATGAGCACGCTGATTGGCCAGTCCAACCAGCGTGCCCACTGTAAATCCAAGAATGCACAATCCGAGGTTGCCCGGACTTTTTCTGTTAGTATATCCCCTGATTTTTTTTTTCTTGTCCAGAGGTAGCAACGGAGAAAGGAAATCTTTGTTGCTTTAATCTCGCTATGTTAAACAAGTTTAACATAGCGAGATAGCTTAAAAAAAGCAACAGAGATCTTCCTTTCTCAGTTGCTTTTTTTTTAAGATATCTTGCTATGTTAAATTCATTTAACATAGCAAGATTGCTTAAAAAAAGCAACAGAGATCTTCCTTTCTCGGTTGCCTTTTTTAAAGATATCTTGCTATGTTAAACTTGTTTAACATAGTGAGATACTTAAAAAGCAACGGAGATCTTCCTTTCTCCATTGCTACCTCTGCACATTACTGATGTACTGCGTGAGTGTGGGAACACGACCCTTGTGCATGTGCAGTACATCAGATATGCCCCAGGATACCTGCAGAAGGATAGCACGGAGTCATTATACAATGACATTATTTAAGAAAAGTAAGTATTTTTTTTTAAATAATGTCATTGTATAATAGCAATAAGCCACAGCTAGATGTGGGCAATGCTGGATTTACCCACGGTTGCCCTTGTTTGGTTACTCAGACTTCGCCTTTGTGACCAAACCACACCAATTGTGGGTAAATCCAGCATTACTCACACCCATCTGTGGGTTATTGCTTAAATATAACACAGTGCTCAATGTATGAAAATGCTTCTCTTCTGTTCTACTAGTTACTGGCATAATGTTCTGGTAACAGCACCATTTCATATATCTAGTAAATGTGATTTCCATCATTCTTAAAATATCCAAACCAAAGGGTAAAATGGGGAGATACTATAACAGCTGACAAGAAAAACTGATCTAGCAGGGGACATTGCATATATTGGAAATAATGCACATTTAGGGAACTTCACTGGCATTATCGTTTATACCAGTAAAATAAACAAAGGCTGTAATCTTCATAGAAATGAAATAATGTTTGAACAGATATACAGGTCAAACAAATGTAACCTTTTCCTTGCCTTGTATGGATTCATGAAATCAAAATGAAGGTGTAATGGCAAATTATACACATGTAAAAATGGGAACATATTGTGAAGATTAAAGCGTACCTGTACAGTCCTTCTAATACTAGTAGTCATTGTGGAAACAATCAGTTGTGATAGCAACCTACATGTTGTTAATGGTATGAAGACAGCCTATTAATAAATCCCATATAGTTACATAGTGCAATACTATAGGACCTGCTTCATATACAGACCTGTCACTTTGAACATCATATAAAGATATGGCGAAGCTGCAATGCATAATTACAGATGTCTAACTATAACAGATGGCAGATTTACATAATCATGAAATGAGGGATATGGTCATGTGGCATATATTAACATGCAAGTTCTTCAAGGCAAAAGACATGTGGAGTCATTTCCTCAACATCTAGGTTGTGTGTGTAGGAATGTCATTATATACCTATGGATATAATCTAGGTATGTGTGTTATGAAGGCCAAATGTGGATTATTAGCTCATAGAAAACGTAATCCAGAAACAAGTTACATGCTAGCAGTATTGTGTAATGACATCTGCTACATGGGAACCCTTTCACTTGTCATTTCAATGTGACTAAAGTATAAAACATTTTTAGCAGTGTAATCATCATGTGTTTACTTCCTGTTCCAGTTGCCCAACAACACATATTTAATAAAGTCTGTCAAAATATACCTCTGAATGCAGTATGGCCTTATGTTGTAAATCACATTTTCCCTGAAGTGAACGTTGTTGAACAACTTTATACTATCTGCATTACAGTACATAGCCATAACTTACAAACATACAACATTATAGGTTCATAGGTTCATAGGTTCATACTAGGCTATCTGCCCGAGGGCATTTAGTTTTGGCTTACGCCACCCCTTTATGGAACTATACCCATTATTTTGCTGTGCCTCTGTTGAGCAGTGACACTGAGGTAATCCCCCATCCATTGGTCAAGATTTCTCTTGAACAAGGCCAGTGAGGTGCTCTGCCTCACATATACCGGATTTTATTCCACAGCATAGGAGTCTTTGGGTGATGAATCTCTCTCAGTATTTGAACTGCTGAAACGTAATATGTCACATACAACAGCTGACTACTGGTCTTTAACAATGCTGATATTCCCCACACATTAGTCACTACCTCTATTACTGGACATTAGCAGAGCCAAGCTACCAGAGTCTCATTCTAATAAGTTTATGGCAAACAGCAACAAATGGCAATAACTGTTCCATAACACTGATTACTTAATTGTTTTGTTCTTTTGTGCTAAATGGCATGCACCTAATAAATCATTATACTGGACATATTCATAAGAAATTACAGCAATGAATGCCTAATTATCACTGACCCACCACAAAATCATAACAAAAGTGACATAATACAGGTCTTATCATACTTTGTCTCCACTTTGCTCCATGATGCACAAACATAAATGATGAATATGCCATTCTTGCCTTTAACCACTATATTGTATTAACAAAATAATAAAAGGCATACACCATTGAAGTCAAACATATTGCAATGCATGCCCAGTTACTCTTACTCTGTGCACTAACTTATAATTTCACAAGAGAATGCATAACACAGTTGTCATGCAACATACACTTGAATGGACAACCTGAGCTTTCTGTTGCAATGTTTACACCTTCCATTAAAGGGAGTACAAAAGTCACCCGTTCTCTCCACAGTACTATTTTTTCCAATAAGTTCATAACAAATAGCATTCCGTTTGGTCAAGCAAATCTTGCTCTAAGCATTCTCTGACATGCTCAGTAGTTACACTTTGCCAAATGCAAACACCTGCTTGTGGCATACACCATACAGAAATAATCATATTTGATGTGTTATGAAGCACTCACTTTAAGGTATTACATCAGTACTGTATTGGAATGGTTATGGCTTCCTGAACATGTAATATGAGGTGTCACAAAACTGCTGTCTTGTTAATGTTCACACAGCTGAAGGTGTGCCATGTCACCGATGTTTGTATAAGCCACTCCATTTTGTCAATATTGTCTGACAGACGTACATTACCAGACTCAGACTTCTAACTATCCAGCTCCACATTCTACAGAGCTGTGTATTATCTGCTTTTGCCTTAGCAGACTTTAATGCACAAATATCAGAAATGACACTATTTAAGGTGTGAAATAAACAATGTTTTGAATGGTCATGTGTCCCCTAAAATTTATTTTCAAGGATCAAAAGGCTTTACCCATGTTATTGTTCACACAACTGTGAGCCAGGGATATCTCTATCAATATTGTTTGTACATACAGAGTATTAGATTTGAAAGCCTGCCTATTTAAGTCCTTATACTATAAATGTCAGTATTAATTGAATGCATCACAGGAGAAGTCTTGATGCTAGAGTCACAGAATACATATTTGAATGGATTGATGGCACCAATGTGATGAAAGTCTTATGTTTGACCTAAAAAGGATGGAATTATTTGGGGATAATGTTGGATAAAGCAATGTATCATGTCACTACACTCACATTATGTTGGCCTTACTAGATTTGAACAGCTGGCTATCTAAGTCCACAATCTAGGGAACTGTGTATTAACTAAATGTGCCTCAGATGAAGTATTATGACAAGTGTGAGACAGTACATATTTTAAGGCATGATACCATCATTGTGATGCAAGGCATACATGTGGCTTAAAACTGATAGAGTAGTATGAGGCCTCTCTTCATGTCAATGCCTTGCCTGAGGACCTGTGTTAGATAATCCAACACTCCCTTTCATTGTAGTAACACACAAAGCGACAATTTCTAGAGATTGCCAGATAAGAACACATACTTAGCAAAACCACAAGCTAGAAAGCACTGGATCTATCTCCAGTAACACTAGAAAAGTCTTACATGTGTAAGGGTCTGAATGGAGAGATGATAGGGGTTCAAATGGAGAGATGATAGGGTTTCAAATGGAGAGATGATATAATCAGCAGAAAAAGGAGAGTAGTGTTTCTGGAACTGAATTCATCCTCAAGTCTTGGTGAGTACCTTCATGAGGTGGACCCTGTCTTTACAAAGCCTTACCAAGACAACACTGTTATATTGACAGAGGTAGGTTAAAAATAAAAAAAGACAGATGGGTGCACAAGTCCTAGGATAAAGAAGTACCAAATCCTGATATGTGCACTGGTGCCAGAACTGGGAAAAATTACAGTGTAGAATCCTCAAGATGTGGAAACATTCCTCCAATGAGATTAAGCCAGATTCAGGAGAATGGCTCCCCTTTTGTACAAGAAAGTAGTAGTCCACAAAAGCACAAAAACGTACATGCCAAAAAAGAGCCATAAAGATGATAGACTGGACTATTGAGAATAAGGAAGAAATTATGTATTATTACTATTATGTAAGAAGCCCAGAAGTTCCAGATAGAAGATATTCACAAAGAGCATGAGAGAAATTAGAAGAAAGAAAAAATAATTGCACAAGAAAAACTGTTAAAAGCTTCAAATGCAAATTTGTGTTCATTAATGCAACAGATCCCTGAAAAGCATTATATAAGACATGAAACTTTGGGTCAAATGGAAAAGAAGCAACAGAGGAAGTGCAAAAATATAAAGAACAAAACCCAGAGATTTTTTAAAAGTTACAGAAAAGAAACATGGACATGGGAAAGAAGGGGAAATATGATATGGTGCAATATTTATGCAAAGGAGAAAGCTAAACTAAACAATACAAAACAGCAGCTCCAATGATATTTGAAGAGAAATATAGGCAAAGTCACCAAGATATGGAGAATTTCACAATACAAAAAAATAAGCTCAGAAACAGGGAGTGCAGAACAGAAGATTAGTAAAGCAGAAGTTAATCAAATAGAAGCTGGAGTTAAGGAATATGTGTAAAGTGAAGGATTTAGTGTAAAAAGTATAACACAGATTATGCCACTGCATACTGGAAAAATGAGTCCCCAAAGTAAGGAGAAACAGATGGAACAGGAGACATCTGAAGAAGAAATATGGACATGGGAAAGAAAATGAGATTTGACATGGTACAATATTTATGCAAAGGAGAAAGCTAAACTAATCAATATAAAGCAGCAGCAACAAGGATATTTGAAGAGAAATATAGGCAAAGGAAAATTTCACAATGCAAAAAAATAAGAAAACAAATCAGGAAAGTAGAAAAGAGGACTAGTAATACAGAAGTGAAGGAAATAAAAACTGATGTACTGGATTACCTGTAAAGTGAAGGATTTAGTGTAGAAAATCCAACTCCGGTAACTTCACAGCATGATGGAACAATGAGTCATCAAATTAACGAGAAACAGGTGGAACACAAAGCGTTTGATCACTTGCCACATGAAGATGCTCAGGAGACTGCAGTAGAAAACCAGTGCAAAAGTTTAGTTGAAGTTGAACAGCAAGGGAAGGAGCAGGAAACAGTGGCAACATTGACATAGTCAATGATGTGGAGTGAGAGGCCAGTGAGTTCTCATAGGAAAGAGCAGCTGATAATGCAGGATGCAGCTGAAGAGAATATGCTACAGGAAGATGTTCTGGAACTTTCTGCAGAATGCCCACAGAAAAAACAAAGCAAAGAATCTGCCTTTAGTTTAGAAGAGAATGATCTAAGGGAAGAATTGCTCGATTTAATAGAGATGGAGAGACACAATAAGATCAATAAAAGAAATAGATTACAGAAAGTCAACAGGACCCAAAATGTTAGAAGTCTTAAGTAAACATGATATATTACTGTGCATCTAAATAATAACAGATAAAGGCTTAACACAAAAACACAGAGTGGTAAGGGAAAGGAATGGAAGAAATCAAATGACATCATGGAAGCATTGAATATTGAAAACTATAAAGCAATTCAGACAAGAAGTGTCACTATTAGAAGAGTATAGAAGAGGGAACAGATCAACAAAATAATTATAAAGATAGATGTGATAAAGGCAATGCAGAGTATCAGAACAGACCAGGATATATCATACACTATTGCAAATAATACACTAAAGATTTCAGCACATACATAAAAACTTAGAAGACATCCAGATAAATATAAAGGAAAACTACAAAATAAGCAATTCATTGATGACTCAAAAAAGTTTGATAGAGAACAGGGAAAAACAAAATGAATAGAAACACATAATAATGATGCTGAATAGATAGAATAAGTAAAAGAAACAGGCAAGAAGTTTAAATATACAGAAAAAGAAACAGGATGAAGTAATGGCTAGACAAATAGAAACAAAATTAAGAAAGGCTCCTACTTGGAAAACCCCAGGTCCAGATGCAGTACCAAACTTCTGGCTAAAAGTATTATTAACATCGCTACATGAAGAATTACCCCCGAGTAAGAACTACTTGTAAGTGCAGTAGGAATATATTAGAAGACTTAAATTAATATTAAAAACAACAAGCTTTAAACCAACTTGCCTTTCCTATTCTAACTTACAATTTTGGGGTGACTGACTGGACCCAAAAGATATTGGATGAATTGTTCAGGAAAACAAAAAAAAAATGCTTCACACTTATCATATGTTATATAAAAATCAATGTATACCAAGATTATATATTCCTTGTTCTCAAGGAGGTATGAACCTCCTCAAAACTGATTACATGTATAGCTCTGCAATCGTAGACCATCATACATGTTTTCTTACTTCAGCAGATCCAAACATAATGAACGGTTTAAAACCTGAGGAAAATAAAAAAGGTGACTTCCCTGCTTAGTTTAGCAAAAATATATCGGTGTCAAGTGGGAATGAAATTCAAACCATAAGTAGACAAAAATCAGGCAGCAACTGAATGTGGCAAAAAAAAAAAATAAAGAATATAAGGAGAAGGATCAGATGAGAAGGCAAGAAATGTGAAAAAGCAACTATGTGTCAATTAGGATTTGATGTAGGAATGGGTAAGGAGAGATGAATTTAAACCAAAAGATGAAAGGTTAATAATATTGGCAGGCCAGGATAGTGGATTATGTACATGTTGATTTACAAAGTCCATTGAATGTACTGTATGGGAGAAACAGACAAATGCAGGCTCTGTAAAACAGAACTAAAAACAGCAGTACATCTTGTTGCTGGATGTGATATACTAATGGCAAAGGGTGTGTATACTGGAAAGCATAATAATGTGACAAGACTTTTACATTGGGGATTGTGCAAACATTGGTTTACTACTGGCATGCCAAAACTGCATCGGGCAACCGTTTAAAATGCAGAGTCTAAATGTGGAATTCAGCATGCCAAAAAGTAAACAAATCCAAAAATGAATACATCGACAACCATGGTTCGATGTATTTGACATAGCAGGAAGTAATGTCACACACCTCCTGCTTTGAACATTAACGTACCGTTAGACTTTAAGTCAATTGTAAGTTAAATCTATTGTTTTACAGAGGGGCTACACCCCCCTGTGCCCCCCACACCCTTTGTGCATTAAATATACCAACTACAAGCTTGCACTTCAGTAAGGAAATGGGCTAATTCCCTGTTCATCACTAAACCATGATCCCCTGCACATTGTCAAACCCAACTGCTCGACTAACACTACCTGTTCCATGTAATGTAGTCGATCAATTTGGTTTTGACATTCTGCCCACTTGGAAACTGCAAGTCGACTATCTGCCAGTTGACTGATGCAGTTGCCAAGTTTTAATAGTAAACTGCAAACATTATAATATTGAAGTAGCTGAGAAGGATGGGAAATATGAAGTACAAAGCATTATAGATAATGATGAAATTTATATCACATGCTATCCCCATTACCAACAGTTCAAAAATAGATGCAATAAAAACAAATATAGTAGTCCATGCAAATAACACAAAAGTAGCATTGATCATTGGAATTGCTGCACTCAGTGATTACAGTGTCTGATGTACAGAAAGACACAAAATCTTAAAATACTAGGATACTAGGACAATGTAAAAGAAGGATGCCCAGAAACAGTTCCAATAGTAGTGGAAGCAATGGGTCTCATTAAAAATGCATTTACAGTTTTATTTAGATATGCTACCAATACATGTAACTCCATATGAAATACAGAAGGAGTCCATTCTGGGCACATTGTGCATGTTGCAAAGACCAGTTTAGGTTAATATCAAAGATTAAAACAATAGCAATTTTATGAACTTTAATCATACTTTGACTTAGGAATGAGGTCCATTCCCATCACGGTACTAGACACCCAAATGACTTGGAGAAACTAAACCATGTAAACAGGGCACATTGGAATGGACAGCCTCATCACTGTTAATCAAAGCAGACTTCTGGGCTAAAAACGACTGAAGCTGATGGGACCAATGTTGCCTGGTATATAACAGATCTTTGGTTGATGCCATTTCTACCTAGCTCTAGAGTAACATGCAAACTGATACAAGAGGGTCATTGCTGGATTTGAACACCTATTTGTCTAAGTACACAAGATACACTACAGATAAGTCTGACTGCACATGTGTGAGATAGAGCATATTTGAAAGGATTAGATCATCAGTGTGTTGCAGAGTAGATATTTGAGATAAAAGGGACTGAAACAGATGGGAGAGCCTTCTTCCAGTGCAAATCTATATATCAGTTCAGTGGATAAAGCCCTTCCTACCTAGCTATAAAGTCACATGCCCACTAATACAAGGGAGTTATTGCTGCATTTGAATGCCTAGCTATGTATACAAGCTACAGTACATTGTAACAACCACCAGCCCCACAGGAGAAGTCTGACAACAAGTGTGAGACAGCACATATATGTAATGTACATCACATGTTTGGGTGAAAAGGAAAGTGTCTTGAAAGACAGACAGGAAAAAACAACAATGTGTTGATCACAATTCATGACATGCTACATAGATGACACTGGAAAATATTAGGGTACAACCTAACACCCTAATAATGGGCCATTTCAACTACCCTACCATTAACTGGGAAAACTACTCATGTACCAATTCTTGTGCTCAACGTTTTCTGGAATTTATAAATTCCAGTGCCATGGATCAAATTATCCACACCCCCACCAGGGGCAGCAATATCCTAGACCTGGTTATTACTAACATGGGCAACCAGTGCTCCACACCAGAGGTCAATTCCTCGTTGGTCAGATCCAACCTCAAGCTAATCACCCTAGACATCCACATCCCTCCCCCACCCCCCATTAGGGAAACCACAGTAAAAAATTTCTCCAAAGCCAACTTCACGCTTCTTAAGACAGACGTGGCAAACTTCACGACACCCATGCTGATGGACAATAGAGGTATGACTGCTGAATTCTACACAAATGCAGTTTATAACACTTACACGAGTGCATGGATCATGCAATCCCTAACAGAACCAAGAAGCTATCCTCCATAAAAAGGAAGCCAATCTGGTGGTCTCCTGCCATAAACAAACTCTACAACAGAAGAAAGAAACTGTTGCAAAAAAGAGTAAAATCCCATGATTGGAGAAACTCCCTGGTCAGCCTCAGTAAGAAGCTGAGATCCCTCATAAAATCCTCCAAAGCTAGTTATGAAAACAAAATCACCACTGACTCTAAAGACAACCACAAAGCATTCTATAGCTATGTCAAGAATCTCAATGGCAACACTCAGATCTGCTCTGATTTACAGCACAATGGCACTAAATATACAGAACCAAATGATATTGCCAACATCCTGGCAGTTAGGTTTAGTGCTAACTTTACCCCCCTGTCATCCCCTAAACGGCCCATCTCTATACCAGAAGAATGCAAAGTTCCTGTAATCACAGCTGCACAGGTAAAAAACACACTATCCAAAGCCAAGAACACAGCATCCATGGGACCTGACGACATCCCAGGCTGTGTTCTACATGAACTACAGAACAAACTGGCACCCCACCTAAGTACCATGTTCAATCATAGCCTCACCTCAGACTATGTGCCCACTGAATGGTGCACAGTGACAGTTATCCCACTCCACAAAGGGGGATCCACCATAGACCCCGGAAACTACTGCCCCATTATCCTAACGAGCCTGGTCTGCAAGGCTATGGAATGTATCATCATGGAACTTATAAACAATGACACTGGTAATCTCCAAACTCAGGACCCCACCAAGTTCGGGTTTGTAAAAGGCAGATCATGTCTCCTAAACCTGATAGACTTCTTTGAAGCAGTCACCAAAGCCGTAGATGAGGGTAAGGTGATTCACACAGCCTATCTAGATCTCGCCAAGGCTTTCGACACCATCCTCCACTCTGGAATTATAGATAAACTCACTAAACTAGGTATAAATCCCTATGTCACAAGATGGGTTGCCAACTGGCTCACTGACAGAACCCACACTGTGAAAAAAGAGAAAAATCCCATGATTGGAGTAGCAGACTCCAAATCCAACTTTAGACCAGTGACAAGTGGAGTACCACAGGGCTCAGTCCTGGGTCCTCTCCTGTTTGGTATCTACTTCTCTGAAGTACAGGCCAACACAGAAGGTCTTTGGCTAACGAAGTTTGCAGATGACTGCAAACTAGGAGCCATAATCAAAACTCCAAAAGATGTGGACATCCTGCAAAAGGGCCTCACTGAGACAGATGCCTGGTGTCAAAGCCATGGCCTCAAGCTCAATGCCAAAAACTGCATTGTCATCCCTTTTGGTAAAAATTCAGTACCCATGAACTACCACATAGGTGGTAGTCTACTTAACACTGAAAGTGTGATAAGAGACCTTGGGACACAGGTGGACAGTAGTCTCTCCTTTGATAATCACATCGCCACAGTAGTCTGGAAATCCTTCTATATGGCACACCTCATCACAAAAGGTTTCTCATCCAGGAAAAAAGAGGTCATTGTTCCCCTCTACTCATCACTCATTAGACCCATTATAGAGTACAATGCCTCTTTTGGTATGTACCTCACAAGACATCTACAACAACTGGAAAGGCAACAGAAATACCTCACAAAGAGGATTACTGGCCTCAAAGAGATGCCTTATGCAGACCGTCCCAAAAAACTGCAGCTTTACTATATTGCATATCACCTACTCAGAGGCGATCTCTGCCTAACACACAAAGCTATGTCAAACCCAGAGCTTTTAGACATGCTCCACTTAAAGAAATCCCAATCCCTATGAGCTACATGCTCTAGGGACCTAAACCTCATCACCACAATAAACAGAACATGCTGGAGGGATAGATTCCTATCCCAGAGACTTCCCATACTCTGGAACAAACTACCTAGCTATATCAAACAAAGCTCTTCATTAGCATTCTTCAAGAAAAATCTTGGTGATTGGATGGCAGATAGGAAATTCACCCCGGGGATCACTTCTGTGGCTCTGCTCGACAGTGGCACAGGAAAATAATGTTCTTGTGTGGCAAAAGCCAGGGTACCTTTGGTTAGGCTTATATAGGCCCTAGGGCCAATAGCCTAGTACCTACCTATGAACCTATGAACCTATATATTATTTAATTCATGGACATTGTTGTAATGTGAACGCTATATAGCTGTTTCACATTACAGTGTATTGACCATGTATATGATGGATAATAATCACAGTAATTAAACAATGGAGGGACACACAAAAAATCCTATCTGTTCAGTTCAGGATCATTGTATGCAAATCATTAGTTCATTTGTCATTGTCAATATGTCTTTTTTTACTCGAGTAATTTTTATTTGCAAACAAATAAAAATATTGTAGATACAATATAATCTAAATTCTAATACATAAATAGCTATATACACTATTTACATTTGGCCTGCATGAAAAAAATCAATAAATGAAACCAGTTTGAATCAAAATACACAGACTAACATGCAATTAAGTAAAGCCATTTACAGTAATCAGTGAGAAGCACAGTCCAACTGTAGATTTTCAGTAAGATTTAGTACCTTTCTCCAATGATTATTTATTAATGCATTAGGACAAAATATCAGTTCTTTAATCTTGATATCTTTATGTGCAGTGTCTTTTATTAAAGATAGAAATTCTTCCATGGATGGTGGTGAAGTGGAATTCCATTTCCTCATTACATACTTTCTAGCAACTGCTAGAATAGTCCGTAATAAATAGATTGTCCCTCTTCAAGTGAAGACCTTCATTTATATTCAGTAACACTAAAGCTTTAGATTATACAAACAAATCTGTGAACAGAGCTTGTAAAAATGTATTAATGTCATTCTAGTATTGTTTTATACTATTAAACTCATAAAAAGATGTATCCAGTCTGTCCTGCATGCTTGAGAACATCTCCAACATAAAACATTACTCGAAGTACTAAACTTGGCTATTTCTGGTGTTAGGAATGTTCCTTGGAGAAATTTCCAGGTATAATTTCTCTAATGTTGTGACCAAGAAGTTAATTTAACAGAAAGCAAGAGATTATTTTAATTTATGTAGTTAAATATAAGGTATGCCCCTCAGTAATATAATTCCAATATTTTTCTTGCAGTTTTGTTTTATATATTATTAATATTTTATGCAGATTTGAGGTGATGTTATTCAATTTAAAATTGTTATAAACAACTTCATATAAATAGATGATAAACGTTGGTCTTCCTTTGAAAGAAGAACTATTAATTATTTAGCATAAATCATGGGAATGTGACAGGATACTTTGTAGAAGTAGCCAAAATTGAGATGGTAAACTAAATTTTATTACGATGTCTTGCCTATCTAATATGTTATGTTCATTCATATAATGTTGGCAACATATAAAGTTTTTAGATGCCCAGATATTTAAAGTGTTTCTATATAATTTGTCCGTAAAAGTTTTTGTAATACTAAAGGGAATCAATGTCTCAAACCAAAGCTTGATCTCTATATTTGTGTTAATAAATTTCCTAACTGTATTAAATATAAAATTAATGGAATTGAATTTAGAAGGTTTGATATATTAGATTGTACACTAAAACATAAAGCATACCATAACTTATTAAATGTATTGGTTAGTGGGAAGTTAACTAAAGTATGACTTTCATTTAATAATATCATTAAACGTAAGCACTTCCAGTTTGAAGTATAATTGGGGTCTATCCAATTTATAATGGTTTTAATTATAGAGGCCTTGCTATAAGTTTGTATAGCAATAAATGTAATTCCTCCTTGTTCCCAACTTCTAATATTATGAGTAAATGCTATTCTATTTTTATTTGGAAATCATAAAAATTTTAACAAATGAGAATTTATGTTTCTAAGAAATTTTATCTTTGGGATCATAGATATGGCTTGTGAGATATATAATATCTTTGGTAAAAGTATCATTTTTATTAGTTGTAATCTGCCCTCAAAGGTTATAAAAATTTTATTCCACATTTCTGTATGGATTTCAGTTATTTTTTATAATCTTATTATAATTCATGTCAACTGTTTCTTCAATAGTGGTGGAAAAAATAATGCTTAAATAATCATAATTAGGTACTTGTTTGTCAATAATGTGATTTTTTGCCAGCTTGTATGTTTTCTTTTTATTCAAAAACAAGAATTTTGTTTTTGTTTATAAAAGTGTAAACCAGAAACTGCATGTGACTTCTTTATTAATAGATCTAACTCATTTAGAGTTGTTTTAGAATTAGATAAAGTGAGTAATATGTCATCTGCGAATAACATTGTCTTAGGAGTATAATGAATATATATTTCTACGAGTCTATATTATAAGAAGGAATGCTTAAAATGCTGAACACATCTTTGTCGACATATTTTAAGTGAACGATCTTATAAGCAAAAGCTGACAAAGTTGAAACCGACATACTCAAAATATTTTAGTTGTCCAACACCAATCCCCCACTGCCGCATTAAACATGAACTGCAAACAGCAAAATTCATTTGTAACGAACACCCTAAATATGCGCTACAATCCTTCCTGTTTGTAAACTAAATGAAGTAACCATACCAATTGCCAACAGTAAATCTCCAAAATTACACTTGAACAAAATGGCACTTTCCTGAAACACAAACCAGTTAACACACATACACAAATTTTCACTAATTTTTGCAGGGGGGCTATGTCCACCTGCACCCCCTGCTAATTATATATACCAACTCTAAGATTGCACTAAAATTAAGGTAAACATGCATAACTCATAATGCACACATCTTTATGTCACTTCTACATTTGCGTGTGCTGGCTAACTATGACATTTTGAACTTAACATTTTAGATCTTTAGAGCTTTTTCTTATAAGAGCGTTTGCTTAAAATATGTCAACAAACTGGTGCTCGACATTTTAAGCATTCATTCTTATAATATAGACCCATTTCTATACCTTTTATTTTTGGATCATTTCTTAATAACATGGCAAGAATTGCAATAGCTATTGCAAAAAGAATTGGGGACATGAGACAACCTTGTTTGGTGCCCTTAGTTATAAGAATGGATTCCAAAGTAAATGGGCCTAATTTTACATAGGCTAGATTGCTCCTTAAAAATAAAATGAATCAAGGAGGCAAATTAAATAAAGTTAATACCTCAAATAAATAAATCCAATTTAATGAGTCAAACACTTCTATATCTAAACTAATTATTAGAGCTTCTTGATATTCTCGATTTAATATTTTAAGGAGGGTTGGTGCTCTTTTAATATTATTATATGTGTGTGTATTATTTATAAACCCCATTTGATCTTCCTCTATTATCTGTAATAGTGGAATTTTATTCTATTAACTAGTATGGACATAAATAGTTTATAATCATTATTTAACAGTGATGTTAAGAACTATTACTATAAGACCTAAAATGCTTGGGATCTTTATTTTCTTTTATAATTGGAATAATTAAATAATATTTCCAGGAAGGTGGTGTGATACCTTGCGTCTGTATTTCAATTAGTGTTTTGTGAAAAAAGGAGGTAATTGAAGGGGAAAAAACTTATATATTTCTATAATGATACCATCAGTTCCTGGTGCTTTATTAGGCTTACTTTCTTTAATATTGTCTATGACTTCTTGATATGTTATTTTATTTTGAAGGGATGTTTTTAATTTTCTGGAAATTTCTTAATATCAAAAGCAACTGAATCCAAATATGAGAAGCAATCCATTTGAGTATTTGATTTATAATGTTCAGAGAAGTGATGTTTAAAGGCATCAAGAATATTTTCTATAACAGATACTACTTTTTTCTCCTTCAAGAAGTATGTTCACAATAGGTTTGGTCTTTGGCATTTATCCCTCATTGATAAGCTGTACAAATGTTTAGGTGAAGTAGCATAAGAGCTACTTTTTAGTTTTTCTAACACCAAGTTAGTTTTATGTGTTAATATTTCTGTATACTTTTTGTTTATTTCTTCTTTTCTTTTATCAATAGATATGTTGGTTATATTGTTGGAATTGATTAATAACAGTTGAGATTGTATGCTTTTTTAGTTCTGATTCCCATTCTTTAAGCTTATTTTTGAACCACATTAAAGTGTTACCATGTATATAAGACTTTAAGGAGTCCCAGGTGATTGTGATATTAATCTGTGGTGTATAATTAGTTTAAAAAATGGAGTTCAGAAGTTAACTAAGGTTTAAATCCTTTAAGTTTTGAGATGTAGGCTGGGATTCTTGTAGAAATGATTAATCTTTTATAGTCAGTTTGAAGCTTTGGAAAAGCTGAATTATGATCCAAAATGGGGCAAGGAAGTATGGAGAAGCATGACATTGTTGTGTTTAAATCTTGTGAAACATATATTTTGTCTATTCTAGTCTAAGTGTCAAATCCATAATCCTGATGAGAGAAACTTAACAAATCGCTTTGCTTTATATTAAAGGTGTCAAATAAATTAAGTGATTAGGACCACTTTGTGAAGTGCTTTGCAGTAGAGATTAGATGCAAAGGCCTTTTATTAGTGGTTTCTGAGCTGCGCAAAATACAATTTAAATCCAACCAATATTAAATTTCCTTTATAAATATTGATAATTAAATGCTAATGGTTTATAGCTGATCCCACACCCATGCCTAGAAACCAACATAGGTTTACTAAGGTCCAGTTGTTGCAGGTGTCTAGTGAGGTACATGCTAAATAGGGCATTGTACTCAATGATTGGCCTAATGAGAGAAGAGTAAAGGGAGACAATGGCCTCTTTCTTCCTGGATGCAAAACCCTTAGTAATGAGATGTGCCACATAGAAGGACTTTCTGACTACAGCGGCAATGTGGTGATCAAAAGAGAGGTTTCTCTCAACCTGTGTTCCCAGATCTCTTATAATGTCTTCTGTGTTCAGTGGACTGGGTTTTCCCAAAGGGTATGACAATACATTTTTTGGCATTGAGCTTCAGGCCATGATTCTGACAGCAGTCATTGGCCTCAGTGAGACCATTCTGTAGGATGTCAACATCACTTGGGGAGTTAATAATAGCTCCCAACTTGTAATTGTTTGTTTGTAATTGTTTGTGAACTTTGTCAGCCAGAGTCCCTGGCCTGGACTTCAGAGAAGTAGATAACAAACAGGAGAGGACCCAGGACCGAACCCTTTGGGACTCCACTCATGACTAGTTGGCAGTCTGACTTGGAGTCAGTTACTTTACCACTGTGGGTTCTATCTGTGAGCCAGTTTGCAACCCATCTACTGAGATAGGGGTTGATGCCAAGCTTAGTGAGTTTTTCTATGATTCCTGAGTGGGGAATGGTATCAAAAGCCTTGGCCAGATCAAGGTAGGCTGTATACCTGCACTTTACCTACATCCACAGCTCTGATGACTGACTCAAAAAAGTCGACCAAGATGAACAGGCATGATCTACCCTTCACAAAACCAAACTGTGTAAGTTCCAGAGTTTGGAGATTCCCTATATCCTTGTTTATTAGGTCCATGATGATACATTCCATAGCTTTGCATATCAGACTCGTCAGGCTAATGGGTCGATAGTTCCCAGGGTCTGTAGTCACTCCTCCTTTGTGGAGAGGGATGACTGTAGCAGTGCGCCATTCAGTAAGGACAAAGTCTGAGATGAGGCTGTGATTGAACAGGGACACAGGTGAGGTGCCAGTTCACTCTATAATTCATGTTGAACGCAACCAGGGATATTTTCAGGTCTCACTGAAGCTGTATTCTTAACCTTGGACAGTGTTGCTTTAACCTGTGCAGCAGTAATACTGGGTGCCTGGCAAACTACTGGTATTGTGATTTGTCCTTTGGGGGAGAGGGATAAAGTTGGCACTGAATCTGTTGGCCAGTATACTGGTAATATTTGTTGGCTCGGTATAGGAGTCACCATTGTGCAGTAGCTCAGATCAAATCTGGGTATTGCCATGGAGAATCTTTACATAACTATAGAAGGCCTTGTGGTTGTCTTTACTATCTACTGCAATTCTGTTGTCATAGCTAGCTTTAGAGGATTTGATGAGGATCTCAACTTTTTGTTGGGGCTGATAAGGGAGTTTTTCAGTCTGCGGACTTCCTTATTCCGCATCAGGTTCCTCCTTCTGATTTGGAGTTTGTTTATGGCATGGGACCACGAGATTGGTTTCGTTTTTTTGGAGGAGAGTGTCTTAGTTCTTTTCGGTATGGCGAGATCCATACATTTGTGCACGTGTTCGTACAGTGCATTGGTGTATAATTTGGCGGTTATGCAACTATTCTCTATTTGCATGGGTGCCATGAAGTTTGTCACCTCTGTTTTTAGGAGCCCAAAGTTAGCTTTAGAGAAGTTTTTCATAGTGGTTACCTTTGTGGGGGGGGGGGGTGGATTTCCAAGGTGATTAGTTTGTGGTCGGATCTAACCAGGTAGAAGTTGACTATTGGTGTAGAGCAATGCCCCCCCCCCATGTTAGTAATGACAAGGTCAAGGATGTTGCTACCTCTAGTGGGGGTAAGAATGAGCTAGTCCAGGGCATTGGAATTAATGAATTCCAGGAAACGTTGGGCAAGTGTATTGGTACATGAGTAGTTTTCCAGTTAATGGAGGGGTAGTTGAAGTTGCCCAGTATGAGAGTGTTAGGTTGGACCCTAATATTCTCCAGGGTGCTTAGAAACGTGGAGTGTGAGTCTTGGGAAATGGTTGGGGACCTATAACAGGCTACGATCTGAATCACTGTCTTATCCAATGTTAGCTGCACCTGAAGTATCTCAGATGTGTTATGTTGGGCTACCAGTCTGGAGGTGTGCTCATCCTTTATGAATATGGAAAAACCACTGCTTGTGGAGCTTCAGTCCAAGTTCTGGGGCTGATAGGTGTGGAATGAGTTATAGCCTAGTAGTGCAGGGGTGCTTTTTGCTGCCTTGACCAGGTCTCTGTTACAGCACAAATATCGATGTTCTCTATTTTAAGGAGTGCTTCGAGTGAGTGCAATTTGAGATTTAGACTTCTAGCGTTGAGCAGCATGACCCTCAGATTGCATTTGTTTGTAGCTGTTATGGTGGTAATTTGGTATTTGGAACACCCCCTAAAAAAGGCACTATAGGGGTGACAACAGTCTTGGCCAGTATCTGGAAGCCCAGGGGTGACAGATGCAGGCCATTTCTGGCAAAGCAACGGGGTCTGTCAATCATGTCATTCCAGGCAGACATATACTGGATCCCCTTAGAATGACACCAGAAACTTAGCCAATTGTTGAGATCAATCATTTTCTGCTTCTACTGTGATATCATTCTGGGTGATGGTAGGATGCTGCTCAGAGCTAGGTTCATACCTGCCTGGGCTACATAATCTGAGAGCTCCTCCATGTCTCTTTTCATGTAGTCCAGGGTGGTACATCTCAGGTCATTCACAACCACATGTACAATGACAGAGTCATATATGTACCTGTTGTTGAGTGACCTGAATGCGTGAGTTCTGTGGTGGATCCTAGCACCTGACAGGCAGCTGACTGTTACGTTCTCCTTATTCAACCTAGTGAGTGGGACATCAGTGTGCCTCACTATCGAGCAACCTATGACTAGTGTGTTGGGCATGCTGTTTTGCCTTAGGGGCTTTGGTTGAGTGGCACACTGTTTAAGAGAGTTATGTGTCTCGTGATTAGTGTTGCGTTGTGGTGGTTGAGTGCATTTCTGCCTTGGAGGTCTCTGCTGTTTGTGTAGAGTTTTATTGCGAGTCTCCACGAAGGTTGGTGTGTGGTTTTTGTTTTTATGTGAAGGCATTGCTGCTGTGTGTTCTGGAGGGCTATGTGTTCCATGTGGTGTGGTGCAAGTGTTGACCTTCTCCTCTTGACCAGCTATTCCAGTCTTGGCTGGAGAGTGTGTGGCTTTCAATTTGGATATATAACTGCATCTCTTGCAAGTCTGAGTGTTGGGAGGTAAGAGGAGAGCGTTGTCAGTGTGAATGAGGCAGTTGCTACATTGCCATAGGATGACCAAATTCACCAGGTTAATAGGAGAAAGCACAGGAAACTGACCTTTAGACATGGCTGGAGGGGTGGGCATTAATAATAAGTACTGGAGCTGTTTCTTTGTAGAATGTTTAGTGCTGGTAGCACTTTTTTCTGCTGCAATAATTGCTACAAGAAGTCTGCTAAAGTGCTAAACTAATAAGTTAGTAAAAGTGCAGGAGAAGAGAGAACTAGCAGGTCTAAGGGAAAAAATTGAAGAGCAGAATTTGGCACTGCTCAGAAGCTTATAAACAGTCCCAGATACAGCAAATCTGTATCTGGACTAGACTAGTTACAGGAAAGACAGGAAATAAGTGCAAATGCGGGCTTTTAAACCAGAAAGTTGAAAGAGATGGAAAAACTGCCCATTATCTACAATTCTTCTGCAACTTTTCTGAAAAATCATCTAGAGATTTTCTGTAGGTTTTCACAGTTCACCCCTCAATACAAACACACTTTCTAAACTTCAAGTAAGCTTTCTTGAGACACCCCAAGAAATATAACTTGTATAGAAGGTGCATCCCATTAGTTAAACAAGCAAGTTCTCTTTCTTAACTGACCATCTGTATTTGAATTACTGACACCTTTCCTGTACTGCATTGCCATATTGTAGGACTGTCGTCCCAAGCTCGATCTCACTGCTTACTCTTTTGCTCATTGGCCTTGTCTAAGCACTTTAACTCATCCATGCCTGCAGCTCCATATCGGGCATTCTGTTACTCAAGTCTATAGTGGAAATTCTTAACAGAAAGCCTCTATCTCATGCATGATTGTGCATTTTATCTAAGTTTAATTACTAAAAAATAAGTCTCGCTCCATGGCACAGAGGGATGGAGTCTTTACTGTGATCATGGTGACCTGGGTTCAGTCACCACCCACATTATGAAGGCCAGGAAGGGAAGGAGAGGAGGCCTACTCACATCTCTAGAGGAGATGGGGAGGGTATTGGACATGTGGGGAGTGCATGTGGAATTGGAATTTCTCCAGTAGACACTGAGGATACCATTTCACTGTGCTGGAGGTGGGGGGTCTGGGCTACTTGGTAGCAATGTCCCTTGCAGAAGAGAGGGATGCCCACTCAGGGAGCTCATTGCATGACCCACTCTAGCCTCAAAAGCTAAGCATTCATGGGGATGGCAGGGTTAAAAGAGAAAAAAAATACTAAATCCACCCTTAATGACAGCACAGTGGTGCAGTGATGGTGCACTGGTGCAGCAGTTAATGATGGCACCTCATAGCAACAGGTTTGCTGGTTCAGCTCTTGGCTGGGGTGCTTTCTGTGTGGAGTCTGCATGTTTTGCCTGTGTTTGTGTGGGTTTCCTACCATCCCAAACATTTTTCCCCAAGACTCTGCTGAAAATTGCCTCGTTCCAAGTTGGACTTTCCTGGTAAACAAATGTAAAACAAATAAAATGATAGTCCCTCTTGGAAAAGGACCAGTTGGCTGTAATAGGCTGATGGTCAACAAGCAACAAAGACTGATAAAAGTGTTTCATTTGGAATAAAATGCTGAAAAATCAAGCAATTTTTTGTACCATTTCTTTCGCTATCTGGTTAGTCTGTTATGACCTGTTGTGAGTACTTTTTTCACACATAGCTGCATGCTCATACAGCATATCTACAATGTTTGTGATATTTCCTCATTCCTACTTTCTTTTTTTTAAATTTTCTTGCCATACTTTTATATTTTAAAATTATTTCTGTTCTGTCCTTCACCTGCTGCATTATTCATGATGGTTCTGTTCATTTGATCCAGAGCTGCACAGGCACATGACACCATTGTAGAACTGACAACACAGATGGTGAGAAGTCTGGGTAGCTCCAGATAGAACCAGGATAATGTAATTATTATCAGTGCATTCCTGGCAACAGACTCCTTAAAAAGACAATCACTTTCAGGCTTATTTACTGCCATTTGTACTGCTGCATATGAGCTATGGACAATGTTACCCTGACAGCCATGAAATAACGATAATAAGGGAGAGTTTACTTTGTAAATAATACATGGTCACTCTATTCAAGACAACTCTGGATTCTTTCCCTTAAGGCTCTATGAAACAGTCAAGTTCAGAGGTACTGTATGTAATCATGAACACCTGCCACGGAGTAAGTTATTCTAATGAGCTTCTTTTATTGACTAGGTAGGTTTGGAATATCAAAGTCAAATAACATGCAAAAGGCAAATCACACTAGCAGGTGACCATTAGAACATAAGCAAACCAGTACAGTAAACTATTCCCTGCAAAGAAAATCACTAAGTGAGGCACAATAAACAGACAGACTCTGGTGTACTAAGATGTGATGAACAAAAAACTGTAGAACACATACGCAAGTCAAATCATGTGAAAAGCTGCATAAAAGTACAACTTAATGAGCAGTCTATCTATGCAGGGAGAACTATAAGCGAGGTGTGCAGTTTGTAACAGTGTAATAAAAAACAATTGCATAAGAGGGGTCTGCTGTTAGGTATCCAGTAGGCATAATTAATGGCCTGCAGTCCATAAGGATAGCCAGCAGGCTGGCTAAAAGTAGATGTATTGTAGGGTAGTTATACAGCATTGGCATTGCAAGAAACTGCAAGGTAGTGATAGTGACCAATGCTATGGTGCATTTCTGATCTCAGAAAGAGTAAAAGAAATCAGGTGTTACATCTTCTGAAAAATCATTACGGATAAGATGACTTGTGCTACTCTTTGCAAACATCTATAATGCTACATCTAACATGATTTTTTTATAGCTTGCTTTTCAAGAAAACTGAATAACATGTCAGAATGTCTCTGTACAGTTTGTTCATCAGCTTGGGAATTGCAGTAGTAAAAGTTTTACCAGAAAGGGTAACATCAGATCTTCTGTGCTACATGATAGACTGACAATCTAAGGATCCTCCTAAGTATGAGAAGATGTCTACAGTACTGTGTACAGTTTTTGTCATATAGCATATTAAAAGTAGCTTGCAAAATGGCATCTATTTCATTTGATCTAAAACTCATTTTCTTGAAAGAGTAACATTTTTATAAGCGACGCAAAACATCTTAACTGCTTTACTTAATGTATAATAAACTCCTAAGTTGCACTGACTCAAAGAAACAGGGAAAATCCCTAGCATGTGAATATTCAGCAAAATGAGTTTTTGATTAAATTAATATCTTCCCTGCAGGCAAAGAGATGATATGTTACATGTTTTATTACAATTTATTTAAAAAAAAGCATTAAGTTGTGCAGTAACCCTGTTCCATAATATACAATTGTTTTCTCTCAACTGTAGAATCCTTTGCTGGACTTGCTTTGTATGGATTGTCTAAAAACTGTCTGAAGAATTATGTGTAGAAACTTTTTTTTGTGTGTACTCTGAGGAAGTTTGGGTACAGTGCAAAGAAGACACATTATGCAATGATAGCCATAGGATTCAGAGTCATCTTTTTTCAAACAAATGGCTACATGAACCTGCCTATTAATTCATATACAACTTTAGGTGTACAAAGCATTTTGGAAAATCTTTCATATTTCTGCTAGTAAAAGAAGATCAGATTTTACTGTAGTACTCAGTAAACATCTTGGTATTTGGTCCTTCAGTTCCTGAAAACATCAGAGGAGTGAAACATACCAAATTATGCATATATATCATTAAAAGTTTATGTTGGATTACAGCGTTTTTAGAAACTCAAAGTTCATTTGGTCGAGATTGTATGTCTGACTTTCCAAAACCTCAGACCATTTTAACGGAGAACATGGTACAGAGGAAATCAGGAAATTTACCCTCCCCCCTGTAGTGAGATCTCAGAGTTGTTATATATAATTTGCAGGGGGTGTGGAGGGTGCAGATGGGGCTTGACCCCTCCAAAAATGTAGATTTTTGTTGTTTTGCTTATTTTGAGTTTTCAGAAAGTCAAACATACAGTCTTCTCCATATGAGATTTGATTTTCCAAAAACTTGATAGTCTGACATAAACCCCATATTAGTGTTTTTGTTAATGACTCCATTATATCAAACGGAGGCTAACATAATGTTGGAACACTTCACAATGATGGCTACTGTCTAAATTATTTTGCTTTGTAGGTATCTGAATTTCTTTATCAATAATTTATGCCTAAATGAATACATATAATTTTTATGAAAATATGTCAGGCACTGCCCTCTTAACAGTATTGTGAAACAGCATTTTACATACCAAGTCAGTTCACAGGTCAGGAATGGCTGCTTACTGAAATGGGACAGTCATTGCATAAGTAAGCGTGATTTATTTTCATGTGACAAAATGCATTTAATATAAATGCCAAATTATGAATATATACCATATTAATATTTCTTGTAATAACTAACCAAATGGAGTTTATATGGTACTTCATAGTTTCAAATGAAAGCTTATATAATGTAGTACAGTTCTTAGTGATACCTGCTGTCTAACTACCACATTTTGCAGATATTTATACTTGTTCCTCCAATATCTGTGCAATGACAGTGTTCATTCACTGTTCTTCATCAAGCAAAGAATCTGTATTGCTTCCCTTGTATCATAAATAAGGCTACTAAATAGAGTCTTCTTTGCAAGCTTCCATAGGTGGACTGACGAGTTTGACTCCTGTATTACAGAAACAAACTGTTCTGCCTCCCTTTTTGAAAATATGTCAACATTTTTAGTTTGTGGATTTAGAGACAATGTCCTTGTTTTCTAAAACAACACTGAAAAGCTCTGGTAACCTTGGTGCCTTAGTAAAATCTAGGACCTTCAACATTTCTTCACTTTACTCTATCACTGCTTCCTTGTCATTGTGGAACTGTTTGTTTACTGCAATAACCATATCTACAAAAATAAATCCAGTCCCATCAGTTTCTTCTGAAAGTGCCTCCTCAGAAGAGGGCATATTCACCCTTGTCAAACAATTCTCATAGTGATTATTCCACCTGCCAACAATGTTTTCAGATTACATCACTTTATAGAAACAATAATGGCAAAAGTGCAGGCCCATACTAGAAACCAAACCAAAACTGCACAAACCTAGGCCAGCTTGAGGAACGCAGAAGACAAGAAGTAGAAACCCAAGGATTTTATTAATCTACACACAAAAATGAAAAAAAAAACAACCAGTTTAGCACTTTTGTCCTTTCTAACATACAGGACTTCATCAGAACTGATCCAGATTTGTGCAGTTTTGGTTTGATTATATCAGTTTTCTTGCACCATTGCTGATAGCATCCTGAGTAGCATCATGCGTCCTGAATGATTTGTCATGATGGGGGTGATGCTGGCATAATGGCTAAAGTGTTTACCTCACAGACACAACTTTCACCTTTGATAGAAATTGTCTAGGCTTAAAATGGCCTGACAGGGCAGATAGTCTAGTACTTACCTATGAACATTGCTAAGGTCATCCAAACCTCATCTGCTGGGGCCTCATCAGTTTTCTCCCATGCACTGGCACATTCAGTAATGATGATACAGATACTGTATACTGGGCCTTTTCACATCTGGATACCCTACCCATGACTTTGCATAAAATGTCTTTCATTAATATGACAACTTCCCTCACTGTTGGCATCCATCAATAGATGCTTTGCTTACTACCATGACAAACACCAACCATCTTCCAGCAACAGTTCTGCACAACCATTTAATTTACTGAGGTCTTTAACAAGACCAGTATGGACACATATCCCTGATGTCCTTCATTGTACATGAAATGCCACTTTGGAAGTAGATGTTTGACTGTGTTTCATCAATTGTGTATTGAAGTATTAATCCACAGACAGCATTCCAACAGTCTGCCTGTGTAACTTAACTTAATTCATTAATTCACCAGGTAGATATCATTTTCTGCAGACTTTGGTCTTGTAAATTTCTTTTAAAATGCATTTCATTTTAAGGAACCCCCCCATGAAATACCACCATGTGTTTTCACCATTTTCTGTGGAAAGTCCACCATCTTATATAACATTATCAATAAACTCCTATATGTGGTAAAAATTCATGCTGAAATATATATATAAAATTACTTTAGTTTTAGCATTTTCTACAGACTATGGTCTTTGTAAATTTCAGGTAAAATGAATTTAAGTTTCATGAACCCTCAGCAATGGAAAGCCCATGATCCTATATAATCTGCTATCAGTAAATTTCTATATTTAGTAAGAAGAAATGTTGAAATATGCATAATTTCTGCATGTTCAGCATGGTAGTAAAGAAGAGCCTCATAGCTTGAGATATGTTTCATGAAATCGCTGGTAGAATTCTTAACATAACAAAAAATGTCTGACAATATATTCATCCATCCAGAACCCCTTTTTCCCATTTTTGTACATGATGTCGGGGTGTCACTTCAACAGTGACAATCATCTGGAGCCAAGGTTTACATTGCCAGGTGGCTAGCCACAAAACTGAGCTGCAATAAAACCCTAAGTCCAACTATCAAAGTAAGATTTAATGCTCTGGTAATACAATTTCTCCTGCAAAGCATTCTGTTCCGTAGGGAATAAAGTTATCTCTACCTAATTTTGAAATAGCTTTCATTATCTTCTAAAATCTAAATTGCTGCTGTTGTTCGTTGATATACTTGAGTCGATCTTCATTCTTATCTTACTGAATTACCTAATGGCTTCCTTATACTTCTGTACAATGACAAGATATTAGAACATGATGTGTTTGCAAAGAAAATGTTATGCTCAAACAATGGTCTTCTCTAGACTGTATTTGCGTTTCGTTGCAAGAGGATATAATGATCCCATTTGTTCAAGAGATGAAACTCTGGTGTCACAGCAATTAAGCCTGACATCATTTAAGTAGTCTGGGATTTTGGAATATTCAGAGAAGTTACTAGGCTATTTAACATACTTGACTGTACTATTCCAATATCAGGAGTCATGCTGTTTTTTTTTTTTGGAAAAATAGTAAAATTATTTAGTGTAGGAAGGACTTGGTGGTATGGTTATAACAGGTCAGTACAGTTATGCAGTACATTTTCTATAAAATAATGCATAAATAGAGTTAGAATAAACTATGGTTTGAGTTTATAGTGACATTATTTTTTAACCTAATTTTCTTTTGCACTTCTTAGAATTGCAAAATAAGACACTACACATATGACAATAATGTAATTGCACATTTTCAAACTGAATTTATTTAGGCTGTCTGTAGAGCTGTCACATGCTTGTTGCAATGCATGTATGCCCATCTTTCTCAAACAAAACAGCCTGCCATATTATTACATATTACTAAATTTTTGCTGGTATTTCTGATTTGGGTACTATAGGAATCTACCTCATGTATCTGTCAAGCCCATAAAACTGATCAAAAAGGCTCACAATTATAACGAATAGTTACAAAATCTAGCATATAAAAGGTTGTAAGGCAAAGTTAGGGTAACATAACTTCTTGTATTTTGTTTAGTTTTGATCTATGACTTTAAGAAGAGGTATTGAATTTTGATATATGTGCAGCTCACCTGGATGGAAACAGCTGTTACAGGACAACAGAGAAAATCACATGTAGTGCAAACAACCTGACATTTTGCTTTATCAGGTATTATAACCTATGGGCATTGTTTTCATTGTGAATTGATATCACACACAGTCACTGTTAACAATGAGAATTGTAGACTGTCATTCTTTTTGTATTGTTTTGTTTGTCCTTAATTTAGTCCTTGCTGTTCAAATTATGACACCATGACTGAGAATCAGTCTATTGAATACTCAGAATGCAATAAAGATATTACAAGAAAATATGGCATATTGATGAAAACGTAATATGTTGCAAAAATGTTTATAAAAATGCTAAATATAAACTGAATCTATTGATAGTGAGGAGATACATTTCATTCCATGGGTTTGTTATATTATGTACAGAATTAAAAAGTATAGTTTCCATTCCATGGCACAAGAATGTAATATGTTCTTCCACATAATATTCATTTTTTTCAACAAATTAATATTTGGCCTAAAAAACACTCCCACTCTAGTGTTGTGAATTCCTTTCAGGCTCTCCAAAGCTTGTCCTCTTCAACTTTTATTATTTTAATTATTTATTCACTGTATAAGTGATGGTTTCCGCGGTGGTAAGGTGGTAGCGTTGTTACCTCACAGCAAGAGGTTCTCCCATTTGATTCTCGGCTTGGCTTGGGAGTTCCTTCTGTGTGGAGTCTGCATGTCCTCCCTGCGGTTGGCTAGCATTCGAAAGACATGTGTGCGTAAATGGGCGTTCCTTCGTTGAAGATTGGTCGTCGAGCTGGTACCTCGGCGTTTCGTAAAAATCGACTGCCAATCATTAGCAGACCAGAGTTCTGCTGTGGCGACCCCTTACCAGGAAAAAGCTGAAAGACAAACAACAACATTCACTGTATAAGTGGCATAGTGCAGGGGCTGTTTTCAGCCCCAACATGATACAAGGGCAATTTGATCATACCAGTGCAGTTACTAAACAGAACCATTGTTTCATTCACTACTATATAGAAGAAGCTGGGCATTTTCTTTAATATGTGAGCTTTTATAACCAGAAAAAAAAGAAAAGGAAAACTTGCTTATCTTGAGCACTGAGAGAACCAATTGATATAGCACTGAAACTCTTAACTAAAACATATTTATGGTACCATAAGGACAGAGGCCTGAACTAGTTTAGCATACTATTCAATAGCAGGACAACAAATAAGTACAGAACTACATTTAGCATATTGGTATGCAGTACATAAACAAAGATCATGCATTAGTTCTCTGAAGACACAGATTAAACTGTATGTTATGTGCTGGCCCTTTCTCTTGTTACTGAGAAAAAGTCCCAGAGAGAGTTCAGTGAAAGTGTATCTTCTGAGTTCTTCAAAATTGTCACTTGTTTATTATTCAGAAAAAGTTCAAATTGAAACATTAATTTTTGTTTTGCCTAAATATTTGTGGTTATAATTGTTTTTTTTTTCCAGTTCTTTATCATCATCTAATTAAAAATGTATGCCATCCACAGTGCTTCAACAGAATGAATAAATCCATTGGTTATGAAGAGAAAAAGAATAACACCTGTGACTGAGCCTGTTCGATCCCCATAATCCTTTAATAATAGAAAATCACTTTTAGCAACAAGTAATGAGCAAGCATAGAAAGCTTATGACTAAGTCACAGAGACATCAACCAAATGAATTACATCGACTCCAGCTCTTCCAAATGATACACTATTTTTTTTCTTTTTCTGAATGACCAGGAAATCCCTCTTAAACCCACCTTTTAACACAGAATGATCCAGGAATGCTTACTATCAAATAATCATAATTAATAATTACTTTTGTGACTTGTATGTGACATTTGCTATGAAATGAACTATGAGACTTCTATGTAATGGAAGTTCTGACATTTTAGATTATCTTCTTAATATGATCAGCAATACTGAAAACATTGCTAAAAATGAATATCTGAAATTAAAATACTGAAAACATTGCTAAAAAATGAATATCTGAAATTAAGTTGGGTTGCAAAATTTCCCACCTATTGCAGCCAGTAGCAAGGTCAGTCATTGCTAATAATGTACTGAGCCCTAAAATAGACAATGGATTACTCCGATGTACCCTGCAGTCATTCTACAATGCACATAGAATCCAGATGGTAGAGAACAACATTTTCAGATGTGCACTGCTTGCTGACTCACATGCACAATAATGTAACCTCATAAAGGGACCCTCTTGCCTCTCCTGCTGTCCTGTCATGCTCACTGTGTTCAATTAATGTTAAACTTTTATGTGGCATAGCTAAACAACTAATGGCTATGGATGCCTTTGAAAAAATGGAGGTTCACAATTTAAACATCAATGTTTCAGGAAATACACATTGGATGCATAATTATCCTGAATTAACTTAAAAGATCTATAGCTGCAAAAATATGTATATAAAATATATAGCTGCCCAAAAGTGAGTTTTGTTGGACTGATTGCTCATAAGTTTAATAAGTGATTTTTGTTGGTCAGCCAGCAAAAGACATTTCATAAATATACGAGTGCTATATGAGTTATCATTGCATACATTTTACTGTCTGCTGTAATGGTGTTTTTCATCGGTAGTACAGCTGGTCAAATTATGCAAAATTCAAAAGTTCACTATACCAACTGTTACATAATTCTGGAGCTTTTCCCTCTTCTTCAACCTTGGAGTTAATATATTTAATTTACAGAGGTCTAGGGGCAAAGGCCACATGTCATGGGTGGGAGTAAAGCCCCTCATTCAGATTTCCATTCTCTTCAGCCATACCTCCAAGACACTTGAAGCTGTTAGCCTGTTCTACTATCTTCCCTTTAAGATTTAAGAATCTTCTGATGTCCCCCATGTGCTGGCATGGCCAATATCATGTCTACGCATTGGAGGTATGCCCACTAGCCAGTCTATGCATTGGAGGTATGCCCATTAGCTTGGCTATGCACCGGAGGTATGCCCACTATTCTGTCTATGCATGGGAGGTATGCCACTAACCCGTCTATGCATTGGAGGTATGCCCAGTATTCTGTCTATGCATTGGAGGTATGCCCACTAGCCTGTCTATGCATTGGAGGTATGCCCACTAGCCTGTCTAAGCATTGGAGGTATGCTTGCTATTCTGTCTATGCATTGGAGGTATGCCCACTAGCCTGTCTCTGCACTGGAGGTATGCCCACTATTCTGTCTATGCATTTTCATCCCATGTACCCATTCATTCACCCACAACTCTTTTTCCCATTTTTGCACATGGGCCAGGGTATCATTTCAACAGTGATAATCATCTAGATCCAAGGCTCACACCACTGGGCAGCTAGCCCTGCACTGGCTGTACTTCCATACCACACACTGACATGCACACTCACACCTATGGCCAGTTTAGAGTGTTCAATCTATCTACTGCATGTCTTTGGATCGAGGGAGAAAACTGAAGCACCTGGAGGAAATTAACTCAAATACAGGGAGGACATGGAGACTCCACACAGAATGCACCACAACTGGGAATCAAACCAGAGACCCTCTTGCTGTGAGGTGACAATGCTATCCTCTGCGTCATCCCATGTACCTTATAAATAAATACACAAACACAAATGTATGCATACTCAAATGAGCACATGTATATATATATATATATATATATATATATATATATATATATATATATATATATTTATTTTTATTTATTTATTACATTTGTTTACTGGGTAATGTCCATCTGGGCCAGACACCCATTTTCAGTGGAGACCCGGGGAGAAAAGTGCCTGACATACAGAATATAATTCTAACAATTACTTAACAAAAATAACAATTAAGCTTGTGACATACAGAATAGGAATTTGAACAATTACTAAACAAAATAACAATATTAATATTGTTTGATAACAGTATATACATTCAAAAGCACACAATTATTTATGATACAGACATTAGATACAGTTTCAGAACAATGTGCTTGACCATGCATTAGAAAACACTCTAGCTAAAACAGGAGAAATGTGGGGTAGAGTAATAGTTATGAGAAGATCAGCAGTAGTTTAGAGTTTGTAAGATATGGATGGGGTGTAGTTTTGCTGGAAGATATAGCTAGGGAGTGGGAAGGCTTTAACCAGGAGTATGGCAGGAGCAGAGCCAGTGGTTTGCTAGATGTAGTTTTAAGAGGTGTTTGAATTCATGATGGTTGAGCCTTATTGCTATGGGTTAGAGAAGATTTTTCCAGAGCGTGGCTATTTTGTAAGAGTAGAGGGAGGTGCCTGGTGAGTTATGGGGTTGGGTAACCTTTAACATAAGTTTGTTAAAGGACCTGGTTAATCTTTGATTTATGTTAGGCTGGATTAGGTTAGTTAGTAAGGTGCATTCATTGGATTGGCACACTATTTTGTGGGCTATGGACAGTTGATTTAGAGTTAACAGGTTAGGGAGTTCCAGCCAGTTGAGTTGGGAGAGAGCTGAGCGGAGGTGGGTTCTATATGGGTGGCCTGTGGCGATCTTGGCAATTTTGTTGTAGCAGGATTCTAGACTATTCAGGTCTGATTTGCATAGGTTGGTAAATATTTGGGATCCATAGAGGAGGGTGGAAAGTAGTTGAGAGCAGACAGTGGCTAGACGGGCTCTTTCAGCGAGGTAAGGTTTAGCTCTATAGAGGGTACCTAGATTGATGTGGACCTTTTTGATGGTGAGGGTGATGTGGTTATCAAAACGTAGGTTATCATCTGTTGTGGTGCCTAGAAGTTTGGTTTGACTTGTGGGTACTATCTTGGTGCCATTTGAGGAGAGTATAGTTAGAGGGGACAGGCATGTTTTTGGTTTGTTATAGCTGAAAACTATTAATTTGGTTTTGTTAGGGTTTTGTATGAGTTGATGATCAGTGATGTATTTTTCTATATCTTGGAAAGAAGTTTGCATTTTTGTCTGTAGTTCCTGGGGAATGGGGACTGAGCAAATAAGTCTCTAATCTTCTGTGTAATGGACTACGGAAGCTAGTTGGGTTGCAGAGCTCAGGTTGTTTGTAAAAACTGTAAAGAGAATGGGGCCAAGAATGGAACCTTGGGGTACACCAATAGAGATGGGGGAAAGGGTGTTTTCTCATTTGGTGATTTGCTGATGGTTAGAAAGATAGCTATAGAACTAGGACAGGGCAGATGAGCTAAGACCATAGTCGGACAGCTTGTTGAGTAGGATTTTGTGGGAAACAGTGTCAAAGGCTTTTGACATATCAAGGAAAATGGATGAGATCATTTGGCCATTATTTATGAGATTTTGGATGGTATTTGTAAAAGATATAAGGGCTGTGGTGGTGCTATGTTTAGGCCTGAAGCCATGTTGAGTGAGGGAAAGGAGGTTGTTATGGAGGAAATGGTTGAGGAGTTGGTTGTGAATATATTTTTCCAAGATTTTAGCTAGGGGGGAGAGGATGGCTATGGGACGGTAGTTAGTTAGTTCTTTAGAGGTACCACCTTTGTGAAGGGGAATAATGTGAGATATTTTCCATAGACAGGGGATGTGTTGCTCTGCAATTGAATGGTTGATCAGAACTGATATGGGATAGGCAATAGAGGGGGCAGCTATTTTGAGTAAATTCGGTGGGTAGTAGGTCAGCTGATAGACAGCAGGGTTTGAGTATGGAAAGGAGTGTTTTAACGAAGCTAGTTTGGACAGGGGTAAATGCAAATGGGTAGAGGAAAGCTGAAGAGGGAGTAGGTATAGATAGAGGTTGTATTGATTGGTTACCTATGAGAGATGTGATTGTATTAATGATGTGAGTGTTGAATTATGTGGCTAGGGGGTCTGTTGTGTTTGGGATCACAGGTGGAGGGGTTAGGACAAAGCCTGGACTGAGAAATTTGTTAATGTTTTGCCAGAATATTTTTGGGTTGTTTTGATGGGTGTATATGCATATATGTACATGGTACACTCACACACAGATATATAGTATATGCATATCTATTTCTATATAGTTATACATATTCACTCAAACACACATACATGCACACACACACACACACACACACACACACACACACACACACACACACACACACACACACACACACACACACTATATGTATGTAGTAGTAGCATAGCTTGGTGATTCCTACCAAACAGAACAGTGCAAATGTATATACAGTGATGTGAATAATGTTAATATGTGCAAATAATAGTGTAAATATTGTTCATAACAGTAATATACGAAATCCTTTGTAAACAACGTTTCGTAAATGTAATAATTGCTTTGGTAAGTGTACTTGCATTTAAGAACAGATAGATATCTGGCTGTATTAGAAAGAGCTGGCTTCTTTAATGACTTGTATGTAATATAAAAAGATGACTGAGGAAAGTCCAGTCAGTGAGCATTTGTTCTTACTGTGGAAAACAAAGGAAGTCCAGAGCACAGATTATTTGAAACCAAATCAGTTATGGGAAAGAAAGATCTCCAGAAGAAACTGGAAGTTATTTCTGTTTGTGAAATCCAGAGACATGAAGAGTGACAGAGAGAGAGAGAGAGAGAGAGAAAGAGAGAGAAACACTGACGATTTTCCAACAGTATAAGACTGAACGAAGGTATTTTACTGTACATTAATTAAATCACATGGCATTCTGTTTGGAAGATTGTGCCTTATTTTCACTTATAATAAATGGCATTATTAACTTAATGGTGGAATGAGGTGCATTCATTTTTCATACTGGTGAATTGTGGTCAGCATTTTGGGCACACTTATTAATGTCAAAGCCCTGAAACTTCTTACCAATTTGGATGTAATTTCTCCATGAAAAAGTGAGTCTGACAGAGAGATATAGAAAGAGAAAAATCATCTTGCAGTGCATTGGGCTCGCTGTCTGTCTGTCTCTCTCTCTCTTTTGTTTTTTTTTTTTGTTAACTGTGTGTGGATCTATGTGTAAGATAACTATAGTAAAGAAGCTGCTACAGGCAATGGCTAATGTAGCTGAATGAATGGTCATTGTAGTCATGTTAATGGCTAGACAAAGAACAGTGCTACCATTAAAGCAACTTACTGGGAGGAGGATCTCAAGGTATATCTTTCCACCATCAAGCAGTATGCCCACCATGATGAGATCAAGCTGACGATGCCAGGATCTTGTCTGCACAGTTAACTGTAGAACTTATGATAGCCATCTTGGACTGATTTTGAAGACTATATATAAAGTCAAGATAACTTTAATTTGCAGAGCTTGTCTTATCTCAGTGACACAAGCTCAAAACTTTCATAGGTGAATGTTTCCTTATAACAAAAAATATAACGTTATATTTATGTAACTAAAAGCATATTATTAATTTATGATTCATAGGGTCACCATAAAAATGATAACCACTAATAGCAACCGACAAATTCAAAAGGACTTTAACTACTCCTTTAAGAAAATGGGTATGCCAACTGTCCTTAAACAACTATGGGAAGTGTTGTTGTGCAAGAAGGAAAACTTGCTATGCCATTCAGATCAACCTAGACCTATAGTAAACCTGTGTCAAATGTTGGCAACAAAGAAAAAGTGACAGCTATAGATATATTCTGCTCTAAATATGGAAAAAGGGCATAAGAAAACTACATTTTAACTAGTGAGGGTAACATTGTTAAACTTGTGAAAACTATAACTCTGAAACATGAAAAAGTAATGTTATGTCTATGCAATGTAATACATTGGGGGGATTCAGTAATCCTCCGTGTAGGATGAACGAAGTCCTACTCGGAGACTACCGTCTAAGAGTTAGATTTCAGCGTGTCATGCATATGCATGAGGGTGTGCTGACTCAACTCCCAGGCTAACACGGAGCGTGTAGGAGTGCAGGGGGCGTGACAGACTGCCGAGCAGTCCAAATATCCAAGCCCCTACAAGTGCCTAACTCTGCAAATGTCAGCAGATATGAGATAGTCCGCTCAAATGTGTATACTCCCAACACCACACTCCCCCACATTAAAAAGCCCTGTATAAATAAAATAAAATGTAAAACAATTTTTGTTTTTTATTATTCACCATATAGCTGCCCGTATTTGCGTGTGTGTGCGCGGGTGTGCCCATTGCTTAGCTGCAGTCAGCAGTTTAGACATCGAAGAGGATAATGAACCACTTATATGCAAATTAAGCCATATAGCAATAGTGTGATGGTAGAGCCTTCACACAAAGAGGAGTCATTCCCGGTTCGAATTCCACCACTCCCCTGTACGTTTTCAGTAGGAAATCTGTGCATAAAAATAAATCCTGACATTTACCTTTTAAATTATATTAAAAAGCATCAAAATGGCCCATGTAGTAGTGAACGATATTTTAAATATATATAAGAAAGTGAAATGGACATGCACAATAATGAATGCATAAGTAACCTATCTTAAGCAATGTGAAGCAACGTTTTCCAGTATTAAGCACAGTTAAGAATAATTGCCCATAGCTAAGCACTGCTTTAACTAGCGCAATACAATTGCCCATAGCTAAGCACTGCTTTAACTAGCACAATAGCTTTGCACGGAGCTGTGCATCGCGCCAACTAACGAAAACCAAACATGTTTGCGCAGAGGTGCGCACCGCACTAACTAGCGCAACGTCGGGCAACATCGAGCAACGTTGGGCAAAGTTGAGCAAAGTCGGCTAAACACAGCCACACCCCCTACTGGTCAGGCCAGTAGTAAAATAAAAAAAGGAATGACAGGTCTCGAACCCGGGATTGTGTGCACCATAATCACAATACTAATCCACTAAGCCATGACAGCATTTGATGTTCATGGACTGTCAACACACATATACATATGAATCAGAGTTTACACAGTGCTAAGCAGGTGTGCACTCAGTTGAGAACTTTCAAATCTGGCCAATCACAAATAAGTGTGGGAAATGAGGCATATATAAGCTCCATATGTGGGAATACTCACCATAACTGGTTGCAGCTCCCATCTGCAGGCAGCAATGGCTGGTGTCAGAGAGGGCTCTCACTTCCGAGCGCAATGGTGGGGCATTGAGGAGTCGAAACAAATGGTTTGGCTCCTCGTCCATCGTCATGATGCTAGACTCCTGCAGGGCCAGTTCCAGGGCATGGAATACAAAGTGGAGGCCTGGAACCGTCTTGCACATGAACTCACCAGTGCCACAGGCATCCCTCGGACTGGTGAGCAGGTCAAACATCACCATGCAGACCTGAAGAGACACAAGCAGGACCTACTGAACCAATGGATACAGGAGGCTCTGTGGGATGCAAAATGCCCCACCACTGAGTAGGTAGCCATGGACTGAAGCATGTAAGAATTGCTACTGTAGTCGATAGTATGGATAGGAATATGTCTCAATATCACTTAATTTACTTCACAGCTGCAGGTGTCTGTGCTGCAAATCAGCAAGCCTATGCAGATAGGCTGCCAAGGCTGCACCACCAGGCAGGTTAGTAATTGTTCTGCATGTACTGTTTTATAAAATAAGTGAGAGAGCCTGGCTAAAAGTGTCCCAGCCCAATAATAAAGGTATAATAAGGCTTGAATAACCTCTCTGCATGAACTGTTATGTAAAATAAGTGAGAGAGCCTGAAAAAGAGTGTTGTAACCTGTTAATAAAGGTATAATAAGTCCTGAATTATTTATCTGCATGTATTGTTATATAGAATAAGTGAGAGAGCCAGAAAGAGTGTTGTAAACCATAAATGAAGGTATAATACATCCTGAATAAGATGTCTGCATGCAGTGTAATGACAAATAAATAAGAGAGCCACTAAAAATGTGTGTAATGTAATTAATAAAGGTATAACACCTGTAGTGTGCCCGTGTCACTTTCTTTGAAATGTTGATGTACTCTTGCAGTATAGAAGTAGTAGTGTTGTATTAAGCGCTGTCAACCCACACTTGGGTAGGCACATAGAAAGAGTACGAAGGGAGTGCCAGTATCTCTTAAGCATATATACAGTCCCCAACTGTAGTTTCAAGGCTGGCATGTATAGGTAAATCTGGCACATGATTAGCTTGTAATTGTGTGCACCAGAAATGTCAGTGTGCTGCTAGAAATGTAGGGGGCTGTTAAAATATAACTGATAATGTCACCTGAGCGCATCCAGATATGTAGACATATGAATATAAATAAAATATATAAATCTGTAGCAGTAACATCTGCATCCTGGACAGTTTGTATATTAGATACAGGTCAGGTACATAATGAACTAGCAAAACACATTCCACAACTTACTGGACATTGCCTAGTATAATAATACATGTAGTGGATATATACCTGCAGTCAGTAGGAATGTAGTGTAAACTATAAGTTCATATAAGTTGTTAATGGAGGTATATTTTTACACCCTATTGTATGTGCATAAACAATCAATTCCACACCTCAATGGGTATGTATAATCTCATAACATTTGTTGGGACATATGTCCTATTGGTTCATAAATATCTGCATAACTTTGATGCATGTGCCCTGTTCAAACAGCACAATCCTGGTGGTCTGTTGCCACCATTCATTCCTGCATGCTGTTGGAATGTCCACTGTCGTTCAATATATGCATGTGTTATGCTTGCTGTTCAACTGTTGGAACTCTGGTGTGTTGGATTAATGGGAATATTACTGCATGCTGTTACAACTAATTTGGAATGCTGTTGGCTATATTGTCATTAAATTCACCTAAACACAGATGTATGGGAAGACCAGTCCCAGTGGACCCACCTGTCCCACCTCAGCTGGTAATGGCACCTGGCACCAGCAGGTCCGGTGCCCAGCCCGGGACCTCCTCCTCCATTTGTCCTGTGCCACCTTCAGGTGGAAACGCTGCAGCGGATGGGGCTCGTCTGCCCCATGCAAGCATGGCCAGAGGAGGGCCAACTGTCATCCTCCGAAAGGTCCGGGCTGTGGTGCGTAGGGAGATCCAGTGTTCAGTCGCTGATCCCCTATGCCAGCTCGAGGCAAGAGTGGCGTGACTCATGGGTGAGCCTGCCCCTCCTATGCAGCCCCCAGCACAGCCACCCTCCTGGCTGTGAAGGTGCAGTGGTGACTGCCCAAGAGTGGGGATCTCAGTTCCACTGTCACCATCTGTGGGCTCATAGGTTCATAGGTTCATACTAGGCTATCTACCCTAGGGCATTTATAAGCCTAGCCAGAGTGTGTTTGGCTTTCGCCACCCATTTTAAATTAATTTTGCTATGCCCCCTTTTTCGAGGTTAGTATACTGTGCCTCTGTCTAACAGTGACACAGAAGTGATACCCGGGGTAAACCTATGATCCCCCATCCACTCATCAAGATTCCTCTTGAAGAGAGTCAATGAGGGACTCTGCCTAACCTGGACTGGGATTTTATTCCAGAGTGAAGGGAGCCTCTGGGTTATGAATCTGCCCTCCAGCATGTCCTATTTATTTCAGTGCTGAGGTTCAAGTCTCTCGAGCATGTAGCTCAATGGGATTTGAATTTTCTGAGGTGCAGCATGTCCATTAATTCTGTGTTGGACATGGCTTTATATGTCAGGCACAGATTGCTCTGAGCAGGCGGTATGCCACTGAGTAGAGCTGGAGTTTCTTTAACCGGGCAGCATATGGCATCTGTTTGAGCCCTTTGATCCTCTTGGTGAGGTACTTTTGGGGTCTTTCCAGTTGCTGCAGGTGTCTGGTAAGGTACATCCCAAAAGGGGCATTGTACTCAATTATGGGCCTGATGAGGGATGAGTAAAGAGGCATGATGACCTCCCCTGATCTAGATGTGAATCCCTTCATGATTAGGTGGGCTATATAAAATGTTTTTCTAACCACTTTGGCCACGTGGTTGTCAAATGAGAGATTGCTATCAACTTGGGTCCCCAGGTCCCTAATTACTTCTTCTGTACTTAATGGATTACCACTTATGTGGTAATTTGTGGGCATTTTGTTTGGCCAAGGGGGTGGACTATACACTTTTGACATTTAGCTTGAGGCCATGGCTCTGGCACCAGTTGTCTGTTTCTATGAGGCCCTTTTGGAGGATGCTTGTGTCGGCTGGAGAGTCGATTATGGCACCCAGTTTGCAGTCATCTGCGAACTTGGTCAGCCACAGTCCTTCCGTGTTGGCCTGTACCTCTGAGAAATATATACCAAACAAGAGAGGTCCCAGGACTGAGCCTTGTGGGACGCCACTTGTAACTGGTTTGGAGTCTGACATGGCTCCAGCAATTCTAAGCATGTGGGTTCTGTCCTTGAGCCAGTTTGCGACCCATCTAGTGACATAGGGGTTTATATTTAAGCTGGTGAGCTTATGTGTAATGCCCGAGTGGGGTATTGTATCGAAGGCTTTTGCGAGGTCCAGGTAGGCTGTGTGGACTACCTTCCCCTCGTCAATGGCCTTGGTGACTGTTTCAAAGAAATCGATCAGGTTTAAGAGGCCGGATCTGCCCTTAACAAAGCTGAACTGGGTAGAATCCAGTGTCTGTAGGTCCCCAATATCTTTATTTATAAGGTCCATGATGATCCTTTCCATAGCTTTGCAGACCAAGCTAGTCAGGCTTATGGGGCGATAGTTTCCAGGATCCATTGAGGCACCACCTTTGTGGAGAGGGACTATCGTTGCTGTATCCCACTCTTTGGGTACATATCCTGTAGTAAGGCTGAGATTGAACAGTAGTTTTATGTTTGGGTTTAGCTCTTCTTGGAGTTCATGTAGGACGCAGACTGGGACACCGTCTGGTCCCATTGATGCTGTGTTTTTTGCTTTGGAGAGGGCGGCTTTTACCTGAGCATCTGAGATGTCAGGGGGGCAGCACTCTGCTGGGATAGATATTTGCCCTTTGGTGGGAGGGGGGAGTTTGCGCTGAACCTGTCAGCTAGGATGTTAGCAATGTCTGTGGGTTCGGTGTATTTTTTGTCATTTTGGACTAATTCTGAGCATATCTGGGAATTCCCACCCAGGTTCCTAACATAACTAAAGAAAGCCTTGGGCTAGCGATTTCCAAACATCCTTCCCAGTCAATTGTGTTCACCCACCCCATGTGTCATATTCTGCCCCTGTATGCATCTTGTTTGTCTTGTCTGTTTACCTCCCCAACCTACCTCCCAAAACATACCTACTTTCCCTACCCCACATTCCACTCTGACCTGAAAAAAAAATGGGCAATCTGCTCCCACAAAAAAATTACGCCCCATACATAGCTGCCCATTTTGCACAGATGTCCGCTGGACACAGAAACTGAAATTCAATTTGCAGTACAACACACTTTGTTGTCCTCACCACTCTCTCAGGGGTGGAAGGTTTCAAAATTCCCTCCAAATTACTAGTATATGCACAGCTGTTGCTGTTAAAGAAATGGGCAGCTATGGACCTTCCCTACACCCGTCCTGCACATCCCGAGCTGTTTTCCCTACTGTCTTTCCCTCTTTGTGCCCCTTTTTCACCACTTTCCTATCTCCCCATTTTATTTTCTTTCAAAGAAATGAGCATGGGGGTTAGCGGGAGTAAGCACTTTTAAGCAGCAGTAAGCGGGTTTGAGCAAGTGTGCGCATGTGAGCACTTAGCTAAGTACAGCTAAGTGTCGTGCAAACCCACGCAAACCCGCTTACAAGTGCCTTATTCACCCTGCATATGAGGGGCCTTGTTCTGATCAGCAGCAAAATAAAACACCACTGTCAGTCTTGAACCCCGGCCCTTGGACACACTAGATTGCATGAAGTACCACCAGGCCACAGCAGATATACAGCAGGATGTTGCTGAAATATATATATCATGCATCAGAATGTGTGAATGTAAAGGAAAGATAGGAATGCCATAACACAAAACCTGTTCTGTGGAACTTTACCAGCAGTTGTTGTGGAATTGCATTACATGACTGTGATAACAGAACCAGACATTCTAGCAGTAAATACTGTTACAACAGCACTTCACAACCTCCACACAGTATCATAGCAGGACAATCCCCACCTAAACATACAAAATACCAGTGTGTTCAAGGTAGAGCAAGGATGTATGTAGGCATACTCAGTACTGGAATTGTCCAGTTTCATGAGCATCCTGTGATAATGTCAACAAAATAAAAAGCACAAACAGTGCCGAAATGAGTACATTAATATCCACAGTATAGCTGTTCCCAAACAGTTCATGTGCCAAATGAAAACATCTCAATAACTACATATGTATGGCAGCTAATAGTGGATGTTGTAAAGAAACACCATACTCCCATGTATCTTGTGTTAGCATTTCTAGGGGTGAGTACAATTCTACACTGTCAACTGTGTACTGGAAGAGGCAACATTCAGGTCTGAGTACAATATACAAATAACTGGCTACACCCTTAGCAACAGTTAAAAGAAGTATACCAACCTTCTGAGTTACACAACGGTGTCCACAGCAAACAAGCATGGTCCCCACTCTGGAATTCTGAAAGGGCTATGCCTACTTGACCTAGCAATTTATAGCACTGGGTTGCTATGACAGTGAGTACTGTAAGTACCACACAGCAGGCTGCATGCAATTGCCAAATGTTGGCCAGCAATTGGTGCAGAGGCCATCACATGCACATATGCAGATACCTCTAAAAGCAGTCTGTACTTGCTGTCCACACATGCAATCATTCCATTGCAGGTACAGAGTGAGAGAGAGAGAGAGAGAGAGAGAGAGAGAGAGAAAAAGAAAAGAAAAAGTGAGGTAAAGTAAAGAAATATAACAAAAAGAATATATTGAAAAAACAGTATACTGAGAAAAGAAATTATATTGAAAAAATATATTGAAAAGAAATTTTACTGAAATATAGCATTGAAATAAAATATATTGAAAAATAAATTGAAGGAAAAATATATATAAAAAGAAACTGAACAAAAAATATATTGAAAAAAAATTGGAAACCAATATATTCTGAAATATACATCTATAAAAAAATCTTGAACAAGCAACATACACGAACATATACAAAGGAAAGGTATGTAACAGCTATGTATTTACTGGAATGTAGTAGATGTTTATGAAGGGTACTCTATATAGTTTGAATCATCCATATGTGGCAGCAGTACGTATCGAGGCACAGATGCCCTGCATAACCACATGCATGGGGGAATGAGTGTGTTGCTGTGTGCAGTGGGATGTGACGGTGACATATGTAGTTCAGCGTTAAATGTCAAACATCTGATCTATGTTATCTGTGTTCTGTACAGTAGTGTGTACAATGTCTGTTTGGGGTAGTAGCCCATATGGTTATGCAAACATGGATGTGACTGAGTAACAAATGCATAATAGCCATATTAATGTGTAGCTTAGCATTGGCAACAGCTGTACCAGGCTAGTATGCTAATTCAGCATTAGCAGCTATGTATACACCCTCTAATATTACTGTGTGCTCACATGTGACACCTGTTCATGTTGCAGCAAGGCCCACCAGGTCAGCCATGAGGTTCATGTACTTACAACAGTGTGGTCCTTGTGTGTGTATGGCACACACATATGGAGGGAACTGTCAGTGTCAGATATATTAGCATCTGTACATGTGCATTGAGCAAGGGACATACAGCAACTGTTTGTGAAAGGTGGATATATATATGTTGTTGAAGGTTGTTATGTGCATATTTCTATGTAGGTTGTAGTGTGTGGCAGACCAGACAGCATACAGTGCTGGTATATGACATGTGATGGTTAAACGTTGTTGGTATGGTTCATCAGGTTTGCAGTGTTGCAGCCAATGAGGCCTGCTAAAGCTACATGGGCTGAGAACACCTTCAATGCATTCTGCACAACACTGTGCAATGTTATGACATAACTGTATACATCACAACCTTCCCATACTTGATATACCCACCATGACAGGTGGACTGTATAAGTGCCTATATGCATATCTATATGTACAGCAATGGATGTTCATATGTATGTGTGTATATATATGTATATATATATATATATATATATATATATATATATATATATATATATATATGTGTGTATATATATATATATATATATATATATATATATATATATATATATATATATATATATTTACATATATACAGAGAGAGAGGGAGAGAGAGAGAGACAGAGTCATAATTACTGCAACAGATGCCTAGTGACAAAGCCATGCACGCAAGCTCAATGTTGACACTGTATTGGCATCCCTCCTTGCAAAGATGCAGTACCCATGAACTACCACATAGGTGGTAGTCTACCTAACACCAAAGGTGTGATAAGAGACCATGGGACACAGGTGGACAGTAGTCTCCCCTTTGATAGTCACAGTGCCACACTAGTCATGTAATCCGTCTACGTGGCACATGTCATCACAAAAGGTGTGTCATCCATGGAAAAATAGGTCAGTGTTCCCCTCTACTCCACACACATAAAACCCAGTATAGAGTACAATGCCCCATGTGGTATGTACCTCACAAGACATCTACAGCAAGTGGAAAGGACACAGACATACCTCACAAAGAGTGATACCGGCATCAAACAGATGCCCTATGCAGACCGTCCCACAAACCCACAACTAGACTGTGTCACATACCACCTATCCAGAGGTGACCTCTGCCTGACATACTAAACTATGTCAAACCCAGATCTGTTGGACATGCTCTACGTAAACAGATCACAATCTGTCCGATCTACACGCTCTAGGGACCCAAAGCCTTTGACCACAATAAACAGCACATGCTGGAGGGATAGATTCCTATCTCAGAGACATCCTATACTCTGGAACTAACCAACTATCCATCATGGAGGACGGAGCCACCCAGCAAGTTGACATGGAGCGTGCAAATAACATGGCATAGCTGTAGAATACTGTTATCTCTATTGGTAGAGCATGCTTATGTGAGATGTGTATTGTGTAATTAGACAATGTGGTGCCTAGTGTTGTGCAATACTAATAATTAGGAACATAATCTGTAGGACTGTGACTGTCCACCATTGTACTACTGTAAGATTGCAAACACACAGTAACAGTGCAACAGTTGTTGCCACTGACAGTGTCTGATATCCTTGTAGGTCCCTCTGGTGTGACAGCAAGGCAGCAGAGCCATGCTGGTGAGTGTGTTATAACTTTAATATTGCTAATTAAATGTGCATGTCATAGGTGAGGTCTAGGCTATGTACACGTAACTCACCTACGCATACTGCATGCTGTGCATGTTTGCTGTGAGACTATGCACATCCTAGTAATGTGGGTAGCTGCCTAAAACACATACAATACACAGAGCATCCCACACAATTGTGGCAACACTGTAGTGGACATCGAATAGGCAGAGTCGATACACATGTACACAACATACACACCTTTGACATACACATTAACATGCTACACATAGCGTATTCAGACACCCGCTGTAAGGTCACACTACAGTATCCCAAACCTCATCCACACAGCACACTTAATATACCTGATGAATAGATGCCTCACATGTGGCTGTGCAACACTCTTCAACACATAACACATTCATGTTAGGCAATGCCCCCTATTGGGCACCTCACAAACCAATGTAACAACTGGCCGTGAAATGGTGAATGTAGCCATGGTACTGCAGTTCAGGTACAGCATGCTATGTGCCAGTCTGGCACACATGAGTAGCCTTGAATGACCAAATGATGCTGCATGATGATGGCTCATGGTACTAAACCCCATCCAGTTACAGTGGCCACAGTAAAATACATATCATGAATTGCTATGCACCTTAATGTTGTGTGTGTGCAGACATATGCACCTATACACAATATGCATAGCAATCCCCATTTGTAGAAAGTGACACACATATGTCTTGTAATGCTATGGGGCATATAGGTCACATGACACACATTGTGTATGTGTGATGTTTCATGCTGTTGTGTGGTAGCATGCCATGTCATGGCTGGCACTGGTATGTCCACAGTATGTCCTACACTCACCATAACCACTGTACAATGGCTATGTTGAGCAATGATATTCCATCAGGTATACATGCACCACTCATCCTGTGTATACATAGCATGCATGTGCTACACCTGTGTCCACCATCATCTGCTAAAGACACAGATGCTCTAATCAGAAATTGATAGCTATGTGACACACTGATACACATCCAGCCATGGTATGTATACCTGTGACTGATGGTGCACAGGACATTGCAGGGCTTTAATACCTGCACAGCAATGTTGTGTCCATGTACACATTGCATTCCAGGGTGAGGCCATTCACTGAACAAAACATACATGCATCAAGGCCATGTATACTGTCATTATCAATGGATGTCTACACTCACACTGCATGCTGCTGAGCAACACACATCCTGCATGCTGTCACATTTGATATAAATGTTTGGCTTATGATACTGTATCCCAACAGCACACGCTATTGAGTATGTTCGGGATTGCTGGTGGTGTGTGTGTGTGTGTGTGTGTGTGTGTGTGTGTGTGTGTGTGTGTGTGTGTGTGTGTGTGCGTCTGTACTAGTGAGGAGTGTATTTCTGTGCATGCGTGCATGTGTGCATGTTTTCATGTGTTCACGTGTTCATGTGTGCATGTGTGCACATGTGCACATGTGCATGTGTGCTGACATCATGTACAGTCGTAAAGTGTGTTTCCTGTCTCCCTCTCACAGTTGCTGATACTGGGCTGGTTCAATGAAGCAGAGAAACTGATGACACTGAGCATGATAGTGACATTGATGATAGGTGTGTTGAGGCACAGGCATGTTTGCCAGGGTCTGTAGTTGGGCCACCAATCGACACTACACAAGTATCCACCCCATCCATGCACACAGTCATACTGCCAATACATCCGTCACCAATGCCCTTATCAGAGGGACAGCTTACAGCTGGCATTGGCCAGGACAGTGTAGTATCCATGGCACATGCATCCCGACACAGCAGCCATACCCAGATGTCTGGAAGGGTAGCAAATAGGCAGATGTCCAGGGGTTCTCATCGGAGCACTGCTGCCCATCATGCCCTCCGTAATGTCATGTCCATGTGTCAGGACAGTGTGGGACAGTTGAGTCATCAACGTGGACATATGCCAGCAACATCAGCGGCTGTCAGTTGCCGTGGACGTCCCTTAAGCAACAGCCGCTCCTGTAGTGCCAGTACCAGCCCCAGCAATGTTGGGGTTGGGCTGTCCATATAACATCCTAGAAGACAACATGCACATGGCTCTGGACAGTCCCAGCAGGGACCTGGGTCCAGTGTACATCCATCTACTTCTGGGGATAGTACCCAGTCTGGCTTGGTACCTGCTGTATATGGTTTTTTCATAACATTTAATTCACTACGATTGGGAACAATGGAAAAATAACCTCGCAGGCTTGTGGAACTGTGTTAGTTATTGTGTACTTCGATTTGTGGGACATTTTCTTGATAATTGTTTGGACTTTAGGTACTGTACTGTGCTATTTATGGTCTCTCTATGACATTTAATCTATCACCACTGGGAACAACGGGAAAGATTATCTCAAAGGCTTGTGGAACTGTGTCAACTACAGTGTATTGGGAGTGTTACTTTTTTTCTACAATTGTTGGATGTCCATGCTGTGTCTTTTGTTCCATATATTCTGTCAGGTCGATGGTCATTTCACTGTGGGGAGCCAATTTGTTTTGGACTATTATATATAAGTTTTGACTAACATTTTTGATGCAATGTCTTGATGTGTATTAACAGTTTGTGGTTATTAGCGGTTTTTTATGTACAGTCATTAATTGACATCAACATATAACAGCTAATATCATTAATGTGGTTTTGTTTCAATACTAACAGGGGCTATATGTCTCCTGGATGTTTTTTCCATTAAACAGTATACTAGCTTTAGGTTTGGTAGTACAATTTATCATATGAACACTCATATATGGATATATTGGCAACATAGGGTACGTTGCATATAGGATTTAATTACATTCATTATCCAAGCTCTTTTTTATACACATATATGTCTGATCATTTAAATATATGTTTAGGGAATGATGGAAATGTGTCCTGTTTATGGTATTATGTGTTTTTGAATAAACACAATTCTTTCGTGGTATTATCATCAGATATGATGATGGGGTCTATTGGACTGCCACAGATAGCATTAATAATTTGACTTGGATCGGTTGCAGCTATGTACTTTTGGGGCCCCCTATGTTGGTTTTTCTACAACCTTTACCATAATATTATGATATATTGAGGTGCATCATTATATTTTCTTAGGGTGGCATAGGGTGGACAATTACAGAAATTAATATTTTATTTCTTGGAACATATGGCAGAGACGAATGTCGGCAATTCTTATTATAATGTCAATAATAACATATTATTACTAACAAATTTACCAAGGAATTTTAAAAAAAATCTTTTTGTCTTTATATGACAACTACGGATGGTGATTATTTTTCACTAAAGACAATTTGACTTTTGAGTGGAATAATATTCAATGAATAGTTGCGATGAAGGTCAACTATTTTATAAATTAGGCAAATTAAATCCAATTCTATTCAAGCACGTTCCATTTATATGTTTTTTTTGCCTAATTTTGTGGTTCACCTGTGCCACCATTGTAAGAATTTATATTTAGTTAAGCTTATAAGCTTTTATTGGATAATTGCTTATGGTTTATTTTGGTATTGTGTGGTCGTGCCTTCTTGGGGACACTCTTAGTACATTATTATACTATTTTTGGTTAAAGTGTGTTATATGTATTACTTGATTCAGACATCTGTGGCTAGTTTGGTGGCCCTGTGGTCATATAAAGTTTCACAAATATAATCAGTCCAATATTTAGTTAGTTTTAATTATTATCATTTGAGTGACTACGGTCATGGATTTAGGTGATATTTTAGAGGGGCTTTCGGCCGATAAAAATAATTTAGAAGCTTTTGGTTTGAACAATAATACAGGACACAATTCCAACATTCAATCTATGGATGGGCAACAAAAATGTGGTATGATTTTTACCAAACTTAATAGACATATGAAAAGCCTACGTTCAAATGTTTGGCATTTGAAACTTTTTAAGGCCTACAAGATGAAAGACATTATACCAAGGGGATTGAGGGTTCGTTTACAACCCCTAGTGGCTAACATAGATGGTGAATTATCCTGAGAATGGGCAGAGGCTCAGCATCAGTCTTCGATGCATTTTGTTGACTGTCTATCCAGATATTATGATAGAATTATACAAAGTCAACTATTAGATATTCAAACCCTGTGTGGTGAGGTTGAACAATTCAATAAAGAGAGCTTCTACCAACAGAATATTTCTGATCTTGCTAAGGATTTAGCTCTATTGGAACAGCAATTAATGAAACGCAAAATCCGTAAGTTCAACAGGGATCTTATGGATTATGAGAAAGGCAAACCCTTTGTTAGCCATAAGACAGTTAGATTTAAGGATTACACAAACACTCAGAACACCAGCAGGAAATGACCCAGGTCCATTTTAAGACACAAAAGGGTAACATCTGATGTGACATCTGAGGAGGATACTTCCTCTGCCACCGATGGTGAGGTTCACTCACGCCAGGCATCCCCAGCTGCGAAAAGGAAACAACCACCCCCTTTAGATCTAAGGGCAGGAGGAGGGGGGCAGAAAGCACAGATCTAAATTTGGGAACTCCAACTTTACAATGTCTGTTGCAACAGATGGTCAAATAACTGACAATGTTTTCAATATCTCTTCTTTTGATCTTTCTCCTGCACATATAAGGTTATTAAATAAAGGGTTGAATTTTGTTCCCAGCACACCGGTCTCTGAGAATCATTTATTACAGGATGTAAATGATTTTTGTAGATTACTTAACCTCAAGTTATTTTTTTGCAGACTCTGATAACACTCAAAGATCAACTGACTTTAGATTTGGGAAATCTGCATTTATTCCGCCCATGAATAAACATGTCTCGATATTTAGAGATTGTGTAATGAAGGATCTACATACTTCTATTCTGTATGAGTCGACACATAATAATCTTACTATAGCCGAAAGGAAGGCTTTGTCTGAACTCAAGGACAATCATGATATAGTCATTACTATGGCCGACAAAGGGGGTGCCATTGTAGTTATGGATCATACAACCTATACAGAGGAAGCTTTACGCCAGTTATCAGATTCCAGTTTCTATATGGAAATGGGTATTGATCCTACTCCCATTTTTAAGGGGGAAGTGGACTCCTTTCTAGATCTAGCAGTAGAGCAAGGCATTATAAGTGAACAGGTAGCCAAACAACTTAAGGTGGATGAACCTATTCCACAATATTTATATTTGCTACCTAAAATACATAAGGATCCCCTTCATCCCCCAGGTAGACCAATTGTGTCGGGTAGAGGGTCTCTAACGGAGCCTTTGTCAGCCTTTCTTACATATCATTTACAACCATTATTGAAACTAACCAGATTTCATATAAAAGATACTACAGAATTTCTTAATATCATTGAAGATTCCCAACTGGAACCCAATTGGTGGCTCTGTACATTGGATGTGGCATCCCTATACACCAGTATTCCTCATGATGTGGGGATTCTTGCTGTTTCATATTGGCTATACAAATCAGACTTATACTCCACAGGCTTCAATAACTTCTTGATAAAATTGACAGAAATTGTGTTACGCAGAAACATCTTCTACTTTAAAGGGAAAGCATATTGGCAAATCAAGGGCACGGCTATGGGGGCATCATTTGCTCCCATATATGCAGATCTTTTTATGGGATATTATGAAGCAACATTCATATATGATGTCCAGCATAACATACATATTCAGGATCTAGATATCTGGCGTAGATATCTAGATGACTGTTTGATGGTGTAGCGTGGAGAATTGGACCAGTTGTCTGAGTTCGCTACATATTTGAATAACAACACTTTTGGTATTAAATTTACTGCCAACATTGAGTATGACAAGATCGTCTTTTTAGATGTAGTAGTCACCAGACTTTCAGACAACACTTTAGCTACTTCGGTTCATCGCAAATTTCCTGAATATAATACACTATTACATGCTAATAGTTCTCATCCATGCCATATCATCCATAATATCCCAAAATCTCAGTTCATGCGGATCAGACACATTTGTTCTTCTGACCAAGACTATGCTACTTGCCGTCTTGATTTGTCACAAAGATTCATCAATCGTGGTTACGATCAACACAATCTTTCTCATATTATGGATGAAACTAACAAGTTGACACGTACAGATTTATTAAAATATAAATCAAAAGATAGGGCACCTTATGAACAGGTTTTGACCAATCCTTGAGGTTAGTAACCACCTATGGGACCAACACTGATAAGTTTAGAGACATTATCAATCAACACTGGGACATTTTGTTATCACATAATTTTTTGAATAACATCTTACGCAAACAATGTTCATTTTCTTATCGCAGGGGAAATACCATTAATTCACACCTTACCCACTACAAGAGATATATTCCCAATATTCCACATCAAACTACTTTATTTGGGGACACACTAGTGGGCTGTTTCCCATGTGGCCATTGTACTGCTTGCCAACATCTTTCCAAAACAATTGCGTTTACAAGCAAGAATACTTCCCAAGTATTCAACATCAGAATTTTTGCTAACTGCAGTTCAGACTGGGTGGTCTATTTAGCTATGTGCACTTGCTCGGCCTTTTATATTGGCCAGACTTCTAGGCCTGTTAAATTTAGAATAGGGGAGCATATGAATGCTATTAGGAATAAACGTCTAACTAATGCATTGTACAAACATGTCATTGATAACCCATCTGCTGTATTTAAATTTATTATTATTGATAGGATAACATTACACAGAAATTTTAAAGCAGGTTGGCACAGGAAACTTAACCATATGGAGAACATGTGGATTATCAAATTGGGTGGCCTGTTCAGGCCTGGATTAAATGAATCAGAATAATGTAGCACATGACACAGTTCATTTTATTTTTTATATTTTTTATATTTTTTTGCAATTTCTTTGTATATTTTCCTGCATCTTGGAAGTGAGTGAATTGTAATACATTTATTTTATACATCCTTTATATTCATAAGCATTCAGCAAGTATCAGTTGCATTTTTCTTTGTATACATCTTTTGGATATAATACAAACAATTACTTAGTAGAGAATCCATTTCAGTGGTTGTTATGTTTTATATTATGATTGTTTCACATATAGCAGTTATTTCACATAATTTTCTAGATATATGCCATCTTATTATGTCATGTATTTGGTGATATTGAGTGTATGTCCCTTTAAGGGCTGGACTATATATATAACACAGGTGGATATGGCGGAGACTTTTTTCAACTAAAACATTTTTTGGTAGCATTGATACAGGCTGTTTCAAGCCGAAACCGGTTTGCTTTTGGTTTTTGTAATGGCTTACAACCATTACATTTAGATTTTATGTTTGGAAATAAAATACTGTGCAATCTTCTACGTGCTGGTCCAATTTTGTTGCTTCATTGGTACCTGATAGTGTCAGTAGCACCCCTGCCAGGCACAGGTACCATATCCGTGGCCAGAGACTGTGATCTGTGAAGCCTCGCAGGTACAGTCTGTGGCTGTCCCACAAGTACCCGTATGTGGCAGCCACATGGTGGAACTGTGTGCATGCAGACATACACACACATAATCCAGACACCTAGGGCTAACACATACCCACACACATTACATCAACATTGGCCCATACCATTATTCTTGCCCCACACACACACACACACACACACACACACACACACACACACACACACACACACACACACACACACATGTCAATTGGATGGCTCACTGTAGGCCTCTGGCAGACCAACAACACACCCTGTGCATATGATGAAACCTGTGCCACCTCCTGTCATCTGTAACATTGATGCAGGAATAGGCTACCAAGGTGCTGATGCACAGGGTGTCTTTATAGCAGTATAGCAATGTTAGCATGTTGTCAGCAGTAGAGTGTAATGATATGCTTGAAGGTGTAGCTGAGCAGGCATGATGCATTAAAGCTATGATTGTCATTGTAGTGTTGTTTGTTTACAGCAGTGTTAGTTTCAATTGTATATTGTCCGCCCACATGCCACTTGGCTGATGCGTGCAATATTGGCAGCATGTGTTAGAGAGTGGACAGTATGTGTGGGATGTGTGTAGCACTTATTTGTGGAAATGGTGGAGGTGCACTGTCTGCATGTACATGCATAGTGGACACATGAGCAGGGTGACATGCTCTGTATTACACAGTAACACTCCATAGTTTCTATTGGTGGCCAATATGCATTGTACTACACACATTTCGAAACTTGACTACATATGTGTGAATGACATGGTTTGACACTGTGCTGTGGGTGATACTGTTACTATCTGTCATTGTTTTGCATTCTGGTAGTATACATGACTGCAACAGCCTGACCATAACCAGTCGTTAGCAGATGTCCTGACAACTGACACACAGATGTAGGACACACAGCAACATTTGGATCCTTCAGGTACTATACTATGCCAGTAACCAGTGGTATTCAGCTGCACCTATTACTAAGACCACTCCTGTTCGGCATATGGCTCTCTTAGGTACAAGCAATCACAGTAGGGATATGTCTGTCCATGTGTGATAATGCATACTGTGGCCTATACTGCATTCCCCAGGTGACACACACATCCTCCACAAGGGTATCATACAGACAGATACCTGTTGTCAAACCCATGCTGTAAAGTTATAGGCGAAACTAAGCATAGTCATCCACCTTTACGGCACATAGTATCCCCACAGTACCACATAGGTAGTAACCACCAACATCATGAACAGGTACCGATGTGTACATGCAACCTAGTGTTATGTCATCCCTCCTTTGATAATCACATTCCCTAAGGTATTTTGGAATCCCTCAGTGGATCACATAAGCGATCAGGGGTCTGCAGGCATGTCTACAAAGGTTGTTGTATACCTATAATGCAGTCATCATTGACAGACTCTGCTGTGTTTGAACAGGTTTGACACATACCTCGGCCATAAACCCTCACACACACAATTCAGTAGAAACCGTAATGAGTGTGCGTGACATGGATGACCTAGGCCAGGCATCACTGCAGTGGCTGGCCTTGTCACAGGCATACAGATGTGACCTAAGGTCTGTGAAGCAGCAGCACAGTTTGGCAAAGATGCTAACTGAGTACTTGGATAAAGCAGGTTTCCCACACATGCAATACTTGGGGTAACAGGTATGTATATGTATTTGCCTCATAGCTACCTCACACGTGCAATGCCTACTGATATGTTATACGGTAGTAAAAGCAAAACCCCCAACACTGTCAGACACATACAGCACACACACTCACCAAGTGGAGGATTCAAACCCCTACCTAACTAATTCATGATACTATAGGAGTACACATCAACACATTGCGCTGTACACATTACTGGGTAGTATCGTTTCCACAGGTATATTTGTAGGATGGTGACATAATCAGACTTGACAAAGGATAGTTTACCACTTTTAAGGTGTTTTGCTACTCCCTTACAAGGTTGCTCTTTCCCAAGGAGACCACACACAAACACAGACAGTTGTCAAGTGCAGGATTCAAACCCCTACCTAACTACTTTATGATACTAGAGAAGTACACATTAACATGACGCGCTATACACATTACTGTGGGCTCCCTTTTCCACAGGTATATTTGTAGGATGGTGACATAATCAGACTTGACAGAGATTAGTTTAACACTTTTAAGGTGTTTTACTACTCTCCAAAATGTTTGCTCCTTCCCAAAGAGACCACACACAAACACAGACACACAAACACTTGTCAAGTACAGGATTCAAACCACTACCTAATGATACTACAGAAGTACGCATTTATATGTCATGCTATACACATTACTGTGAATTATCCTTTCTACAGGTTTATTTGTAGGATGGTGACATCATCAGACTATACAAAGTTGGTTACATTAGGTGGGCTACATTGAAGGAATGCCTACACACTTTGGCCATGTCATCATCAAAGGGGTGTGTACTATCTTCCTGTGTCCCCAGGGCCATAATGACTTTCTCTGTACATACTGGATTACCACCTATGTGGTAATTTGTGTGCACTTTGTTGTAACCAAAGGGGATGACTATGCATTCCTTGGCATTCAACTTGAGGGCATTGATTTGACACCAGCTATCTGTCTCTGTAAGACACTTGTGGAAGATGTCTGTGTTAGCCGTGCAGTCGATTATGGACCACAGTTACTATTCATCTGCAGACCTGTTCAGTCATATACCTCCCATGCTTGCCTGTATCTCTGAGCAGTATCTACTGAACAGGTGGGGTCCCAGGAACAAGACCTATGGGATGCCATCTGTGACTGGCTTAGAGTTGGACATGGCACCAGCAACTCTGGACATGTGTGTTTGGTCTGTGAGCCACCTGGCCACCCATCCTGTGACATAGCTGTTAATGTTCCAGCTGGTACGCTTGTCCATGATGACAGAGTGGGGAATGGTGTGGAAAGTCCTTCATGAGGTCCGGGTGGACTGTGTGGACTACTTTCACCTCCATCTATGTCCTTGGTAACTGTTTGAAATGAGTCAACTAGGTTTAGGAGCCAGGATCTGGCTTTCACAAGGCAAAGTTGTGGAGAGTCCAGTGTCTGGAGGTCTCCAATGTTTCTGTTTATGGGTTCCATGACAATTTGCTCAATAGCTCTGTAGACTAGGTTGAGTAGACATATTGGGCAATGGTGTCCATGTTCTGTTGTGGCACCCCCTTTCTGGAGCTGGATGACTCTTTGCGAATGCCATTCTTTGTGTACATAGCCTGTGGTATGCTTGTGTCTGGACAGTGAATGTGAGTGAGGGTCCACTTCCTTATGGGCCTAGTGTATGATGCAGCCTGGGACACTATTCAGTCACATTGATGCTGTGTTCTCACCTTTGATGAGGGCTGTCTTTACCTGCATATCCATGACGTCTGGGGCTCTGCATCCTTCTGTGATGGGCACTGGCCCTTTTGGGGGGTGATGGGGGGTGTTTACACTGAACCTGTCCCCCTGGATGTGGGCAATGAAAGTTGGTTTGGTGTATTTCTTTCCTTTTTTCAGTAGCTGACAGCATATTTGGAGATTGACACCTACATGTCTGGTATAGCTACCAAAGGCTTTGTGGTTGTTATTCTCACATTCCTTGGCTATTTGTCTTTAGAAACTGTCCTTGGATTATTTTATGAGCGATCATTGTTTCATCCTGATAATGATCAGTGATGAGTTTCCTTCAGTGAAGTTGGATCTATCATGTGTTCATTTCCTCCTTCTGTTGTCTAGTTTATTTATGGGCAACAACCACCTGATTGTTGTCCTATTTTTGGAGGTGTGCATCTTGGTTTTATTTGTGATGTCTCATTCCATGCATTCCTGCAGATGCTCATAGGATGCACTTGTAAATGATTCTGCAGATTGTATACCATTATCCTATAGCAAGAGGGCTTTGGAATGCTCCACTTTGGTCTTGGGTAGTGTGCAGTTTGCTTTTGCAAATGTCTTCACAGTGGTTTCATTGACTGGGTGAGGGGGCCGGATGTGGACATCCAGTGTGATTACTTCATGATCTGATATTACCAGTGAGGGGTTTATCTCTGTAGTGGAACACTGGTAACCCATGTTGGTGATGATCATGTCCAGTATGCTGTCACCTCTAGTGGGCATGGTGACCAGCTGTTCCAGGATGTTAGGGATTTTTAACTCTAGGAAACATTGAGCAAAGGACGTTGTACATGAGTAATTCCACCACTCACTGTTTGGGTAGTTGTAATCTCCTCATATAATGGTGTTTGATAGGACCTTTATACTTTCCACTGTTCTCCAGAATACTGAGTGAAGTTCCTGAGACAAGGTACGTGATCTGCAGCAGACTACAATCTGATGGCCAGCTTTGGCCAATGTTAGTTGCACTTGCATGGTCTCCTAGGCCTCATGCTGTGCCACTAACTTGAAGGTGTGGGTATCCATAGGGTGAATGGGTACACCCCTTTCTTTTGTATTTCACTTGTGGTTTTGGGTCCACAGGTCAGAGGGATTGTGAGTGTTTTACGTGGACCATATCCAACAGCTCTGTGTTTGACATAGCTTTGTATGTTAGGCAGTGAACATCTCTGAGTAGGCGATATGCAAGGGAGTACATATGGAGAATTTTGAGATGGTCTGTGTATGGCATGTAATTCAAGCCACTAATGCTCTTTATGTGGTATTGCTGCTGGCTTTCCAGTTGTTGTTGTTTTCTTGTGAGGTACATAGCAACAGTGGTGTTATACTCTATTATAGTTATAGTGAGTGATGAGTGGAGGGGAACATTGCCCTCTTCCATTCTGCATGAGATGCATTTCGTGATGAGATGTGCCACATGGGAGGGTTTCCTGACTACTGTGGGAATGTGATTATCACAGTTGTATCCACTGTCCACCTGTGACCCAAGTTCTCTTGTCACACTTTCAGTGTGAAGTATACTACCACCTCTGTTGTAGTTCTTGGCTACAGAGTTTTTAACATAGGGGGTGACAATGCAGCTTTTGGCAATGAGCTACAGCCCATGGCTTTGACAACAGCCATCTGTCCTAGTGAGGCCCTTTTGTAGGATGTCCACATCTTTTGTGTTTACCATTCTGGCTCCTGGTTTACATTCCTCTGGAAAATTCAGCTGCCGCAGACCTGCCATGTTAATGTTTACTTCAGGGAAGTAGATACTACACAGCCTGGGAAGGTATCTCATCCCATGGCTGCTGTGATACTGGCTTTAGAGAGTGTTTATTACCTGTGCAGCCATGATGACAGCAACTTTGCAGTCTTCCATTATAGAGATGTGCTCTTTCATGGGTGAGAGGGGGGTACAGTTAACAGTGATCCTATCTGCCAGGATGTTGGCAATATCAGTTGGCTCTGTACATTTACTGCCATTGAGCTGTAACTCTGAACAGATCTGAGTGTAACCATGACATGAACCTGTCTGTTGGGCAGAGATCTCCTGAGTAGACAGTATGTCACAGAGTACAGATTGGGTTACATTCAGTCTTGTTGCATGGGGCGACAATTTGAGGCCAGTAATCCTCTTGTTAAGGTACTTCATTGGTCTTTCTAGCTGCTGAACATGCCTAGTCAGATTCATCGCAAGTGTGTTGTGGTACTCTCTGACAAGTCTGATGACTACTGACTAGTGGGAACCTCCTTTGACCTACATGCACAGACCTTTGTAGTTTGTGTGAACACATAGCATGATTTTCCAACCACTTTGTCAATGTGTTTCTGGAAGTAGAAATGACTATACACATTTGTCCATAGATCCCTGATTATCACATCCGTATTTAGCCTAGGTGTGTGAGCATGCCCGGTATGACCTTTCAGTATGTTGCTGCCTGACATTTGGTTTGTTTCTTTAAGTGTGTGAGCATGCCCGGTATGACCTTTCAGTGTGATGCGGAATGGAATTCACTACATTTGTTGGAGTGTGTGAGCACGCCCAGTATAGACATTTATACTATATGTGTATAGAAAATCAAGTTGTATTTTTACAGCAGGGCTCAACTTTGTGTCATAGATCAACAGGGATCATGCTGTGCCTGCAGGGCTTCCATGCAACAGTTTGTATAGACCTACCAACATTTCTACATACGGGGGGGCAGCTATTCTTTGTACATTTCTACCCAGGGGCACACCTGATTGTTACTGTGGGTGTACATAGGATGTGGGTTTCACCTGACACTTATACACATTTGCTATGGCACTGCTATGTACAGGACACCATTTCAGTCTGTACTGTCGCCTATCGTAGTGGCTTGAGGCATACTACTGTACTACTGATGTTGGCGTCCAATGTCACGTATATTACACTGCAACTTCATAGCCTACACAAACCACATCACACTGCCTAACCTGATGTTCTCATTCTGCATAGGTGTGTGGGGGAGGTTACCCATTTGCCTCTTTAGGGGCATGATACTGCATTTCTTTGTGTTTGCATGACTGTACAATTGTCCTGCTGTGTCTGTGCCACTGAAATGCTATCATGGCTTAGTGGTTCAGTACTGTGACTATAGTGCACAGTATCCTGGGTTCAAGCCCTGTCAGTGCTTTTTATTGCCATGCTGGGCAGACCAGACTGCTTAAAGAACAGTACAGCAGATATGAGCATGTTTAACTGACTTTGCTCAACCTCGCCCAACATTGCCCGACGTTGTGCTAGGTGGCATGAGAAATTTTGTGGACATATACTAGATATTGGTAAAGGCTGCTTAGCACTGCTTTATATTACTTAAAACATGGCAATCATGCCTCAGGTGGTGCTGCAGGGTTGCCTATGTCGGATGCACATAGTACACTCCCTATACATGTTTGAAAACAGGTAGTGTCAAGTTAGGCATCCCTTTTATTTTATGTGCGAGTCAGAGAGAGGTATCATTTCCAGGGTTCCTACTGAGCCAGTGTATGTGCTATGCGTTGCCTCTTTGCCAAGGCCAAGGCATACTGGGCATGCCTCCTTCTGCCTACTGGGGCAGGCTCAGGTTGTTCTTCCTCCGAGTCATGCTGTGCCTGTGCAGGCCTTGGCAATGGTGGGGGGCTGTTTGGCCCTGCCCCATGCTGTTTCTGCTGCAGCTGTTTTTGCACGATCATATTGTGTAGCATGGCACATACCATGACAATTTGGGTACATGTAGTTGGTGAGTACTGCAAGGCTCCACCAGATGTGTCCAGGCAACAGAACCATGACTTGAGCATTCCAAACACACGCTCTATTACATTTCGTGTTTGTGCGTGTGCCACATTATGGTGTTCTTGTTCAGGTGTGTGTGCATTTCTGATGGATGTCATCAGCCACGGCTCCAGTGCGTATCCAGCATCCTCCACTAAGTGACCATCAGGGATGTCCCCATTGGCAAATGTCTGGTACAGCTGCGACAGATGCCAGATATGGGAATCGTGGTAGCTTCCAGGGCAGCCAGCACACACATTCAGTATTTTGCCCTGGGCATCACACACGACCTGGCAGTTGATGGAGTGGAAGCCCTCGCAGTTGATGTAGGCCCTACCCCGCTCACCGGCTGGTGCTTTGATATGTATGTGCGTGCAGTCAATTGCACCCACTACCTCAGGGTATTCCACTATTTGATGGAAGAGACGCATGTTGCTGGCCAAAACCTCACGGGAATTGGGGAAATATACATGATCCTCGACATGTGCTGACATGGCATTCAGGAACTGGTGCAGTGCCCTAGATGCTGATGCCTGTGAAATCCCCATCATTTCACCAGTTGGTCTCTGGAAGGTACCTGTTGCTAGTATTCTTAGGCCAACACATACCTTGGTTTCCACTGGGATGGGTTCCCCTCTGCTGGTTCTGTGTGTGAGGCGTAGCCTGCATGGCTCAACAATTTTCTGCAGGAGGTCTCTGTCCACTCTATAGCGCTCCACTATCTCCAGCTCATGTAGCCCCTGGTAGGTTACCCTGGGTCTGTACACTCTTCTCCGTCTCCTCACTGTGGGTTGCTCAGCAGCATTCACAATAGCACCACCCTCAGCATCTTGCACATGTCACCTTATAATAGCAATGGCAGCCCCTAATAGTCTTTTGTCTCAGTTAAGCCTTTTAAGTTTTCACTTCTCTTTGTAGATTGCAGTGTTGCAGTGTTTCTAAGAAAAATGTGGGGGAATGTTGTTTGCAGAGTTTGAAGTGCAGGGCTGGGCTAAGCTAGTGTACTGCCTGTGTAATTGGCTGATTCTGATTGATTTCACCTGGCAGCTCTGCTAGTTCTCCTTGGTTAATTTCCTACTACTTCCTTTCCTTCCTTTTCCCATTTCTGTTTCCACAGGGGGCAGCACCGCACAAACAAGTGCAAACACACTCACACGAACGCACACGCACGCACACAGGCTTACACAGTCTTACACAGGCTTACACAGGCTTAGACGGGTGCACATTCATGCATACAAGCTTAGACGTCCTTACACAGGCTTAGATGAGTGCACACATGCGCACACAGGCTTACACGGGTTTACTGACCCGCACACGCGCGCACACAGTGTAAGCAGTTTTGCAAGAAACTTCAGTGATAGCCACGGACAACACCTTCGGTTTCTGGGTTTCAGTTCAGACAACTGTAGACACGCCTCTTCCAGCCCTGAGTAATTCATAGCAAACACATGCCACTCTGCTCCAATAAGCTTACAGTCTTTTTGATACATACCCCCTCATGATGTCACCTATCTTCTACTCTGTTACTCCTCTAATCCTACTCTTACACTGTACGGACATGGTTCACATTGCAGGGCAATTTGGGATTCACTATCCTTATACTCATTTTCATAGGATTGCCTACTAATGTTTGGTTACATCTCTCAGACTGTGCTTCCCCCCTTAGCAACCAATACTCAGTAGCCATGTTGTCTTCAGCCTGTCATTCACCTGCATGGCAGATGAATATTTTGAATAAAATCCCTATTTGTGGCTTTTAGTTTTTGTTTTTCTGGGTTTTAGAGTGCAACATGTTTGCGTGGCGCTGCGCTACACTTAAACATCGGAAATCGAGGAAAAAAAAAATTTTTTTTACTATTTTGCAACGGATAAAAATGCCAATGGCCGTATATTTGGCCATTGGCATGCTTCCTCAACTGGATGCATCCTTTATTTGGAGCTGTCATGGCTCCGTTTTGCTATTTGCAGAACGGTACTCAGTTGCCAACATGAGTACATTTCTGCAAATAACACTACTCTTATTCAGACAGGTTAGTGTTTCCTGGATCGCAAATTTACCTCATTTGCATAGCTTTCAGCAGCAAATTAGGTAATTTGCATAAACTAACCCTGTCCGTGTAAGAGTCGTTTTAGGAGCTCTCTTGCACGCCCCTGCCGGCTGTTCCTGGACCGCTCGGCAGACATGTTGGCTTGGTGGAGTCTTACTCTACTCTTAGACTCCATGTAAGCCTTCGTTAACACGGCCCATTATCTTCTAGAATAGTTGAGACTGCATTATATTAATGTGCAATTGCCATGTTAATTAAGGGAAATGTGTTAACTCATGTCAAGAACTGCAAGGACTATTAGACTCAGGCAATATGGTAATATTTACAGAAGAGAGTATACATGTAAGATAAAAAGTAGTGATAACAAAGCAGGAGAAGTGATAAGTTTTCATAATTATAAGAAACAGTATCTGTTTTACTCAGAAGTGCAAACTGAGTTCAGAGATGTAGTCTATCCAGTCACTGCCATTTCCAATTTCACAAATAACATTATCAGTTTCCCAACTCCACCTGCCTGTTTTTTTTTTTTTGTTTAAACTTTGAGTTAAGGAGATGCCAGTTTTGAGGTCTACCTAACACACAAAAATGGGAAGGAGCAACCACAAATGCATTTATTACAATGCATAAATAAAAGAAAGATTGGGGAATATTGGAAGGAAGCCCTAAATACAAACAGAAGTACCTACACCAATTTTATATATATATATATATATATATATATATATGTAAGACACCAAAATATTCCAGCACTCAAGACACAAAAGCAGCCGGTTGGCAAATGAAGAATTTATTCCAGGCACAGTCTACAGCACAGACTGGTTTCACACAAAGGCATCATATCATCAGTGTGTGTATATATATATCAGTCTACTTCATATGACCTAAATTTCATTTGACTGAAATTCATTTGACTGAGACCAAAACACTGATTACACTACAGTGGGGAAAAGGGTATATACCTTTTACTTTAATGTGTCAGTGTTATGAGTTTCAGTCAAATGAGTTTTCAGTCTTTTGAACTGTCAGTGTTTTGTTCTCAGTCAAATAAATTTCAGTCATATGAAGTAGACCTATATATATATATATATATATATATATATATATATATATATATATATGTATATAGATAGATAGATATAGATATATATATATATATATATATATATATATATATATATATATATATATATGTTTATTTATTTTATTTTTATTTTACATTTGTTAACCGTGATAGTCTGACTCAACACAGGTCCATTTACAGAGGAGGCCCAGGGAGAAAAGCTCCGTAAAAGTAAAAATATA
>NC_056728.1:285291460-285333960 GCF_019279795.1 Protopterus annectens
CTGCCACCATGGTGAACCTTGCCCTTTCTCTACTATAGTGCAATGTCAGAGTTGGCATATTTAGTTATGGGGGTGTGAGGGTGAAGCTCCCCACATCGGGAGGTGGCCGAAGCCCCCCACTTGGATGGATATTTGTTTTGGTGCTTGTTGTTTTGCCCTTGTGATTCAGTGGTTGTTTGCCCTGGGTGAATTGCCATTGTTCAAGGCATTTGAAGAAGTGAAGATTCGTTAAAGTAGAGTCGATGAAATGTGGTTCAATTTTATATATATATATATATATATATATATATATATATATATATATATATATATAGAGAGAGAGAGAGAGAGAGAGAGAGATAGCTATATATGAAAATATTTGTATCTATATATCTATACCTGAAATCACCTCTAACAGAATCATTAAAAGGAAGACATATCATGTACTAAAACATTGAACTTGGAAATGCTACAAAGCAGAAAGCAGAAGCATCTCTGCAGATTAAATATGCAAAGCATAGACTTCAATTAACTAACAGAATTGGAAAGAAGGGATTACCACGGAAAGGATGCATTCTACGGAAAGGAAATTTGGGAATATGAAAAATATGCCACTTGCACTCAATTCTAAACATTCTCTTAAACCAGGGGTGTCCAACCTTTTGGCTTGCCAGGGACACATTGAGTTAACAGAAATTGTCTTGGGGCCACATATAAAATATATCATATAGTTAACTTTTTTGCTGCCACGGGCAACCAAAGTCGATCTCCTGGCTGTACTGTAGGTGCATTCGAACAATGAATAAATGCCTAATATTTGCCTTAAAGTTCTAATTCTTAATCTAACAGTGAAATTTAACATCTTAGTTAATATATATATATATATATATATATATATATATATATATATATATATATATATTTTTTTTTTTTTAACAAAACGGGTACAGAACCTTTCCATTTTTATGAGATCATACCTCTTGATTTTGCTGGTTTCTTAAAGATGTTTTATGGCACAATAGGGAAGAAGCTCTGACTGAAACACAGACACCCTAGGTAGATTATCAGCCCAGGTGCTGGAGAAGCCAATGATGTAGGAAGAGGAATGATGAGGAACAAGGCTGCTCTTTTTTGGAGGGAGGAGGGAACAGAGAGCAGAATGTGAGAACATGCTCAAGGCACACCCAGGACACAAGATCTGGTGGTGACGCTGTAGCTATGATAACAGTCATCAATCTAGTTGCTAGATGGCTGGGCATAACACAGGGCATATCATTACATGAGGAGGTGACTCCCCATGGCACTCCTGAGCAACCACCATGTGATGTATAGCATACAAGTACACAGAGGGTGAGTAGGGACACAAAGAAAAAACTCAGCTGGACAATTATTGCACCTGTGCATGCCCTGGCCATTGCTTGAACGTGGATGTTACTAGGCCCTTGGGCTGAGAAACTTTCTTATTTGGAGTGACACACTCATTGTGGAGATGACAGATCCAAGGTAAGCTTCCAACATCATGGGCATCATTAAGTATGTCAGAAGTATGGGAAACGCTGTGGATCTAAAGTCAGTAGATGCCCAAAAAGTATCTATATAGCAAAGATTTTTCATATTGTCATTCTTTGCAATCATGATGTCTGTTCTAAGATACAGATTTATTAGATAGTATGAAGACCAGAGTAATCAGTAAAATTCAAGAGATCTGCATTGGTATTTATTTGTCTAAACATAGTAAAGGGTATCAGTGCCATTATCACAAGAATATGACGTGGAATCAATTATCTTTAAACCCCCAAATACTAACTGCTTTCTGCTTGGCCATTTCTACTTCCTGTACATAAATGGCTATGTTTCCAAAAAGTTGACTATAGTCCCAGAAAATTTTCAAGATATGGTACTGGAATAATTACCCATAATAAAACTCAGTCTGTGCTCTCAGTTCCAAAGGCAAAGGAAAAATGCATCTTGAATTTTAATTATAAAAGAAAATTAAATGACAATTTTTATACTACAGTATTCACTTCTGTACAGAATTGCATCTTCTTTTTAGGCTCAATGTTACAGCAGCACAAGGTATTTATGTCATTGGTAAGAATTGTTTTTAAACTGAATGTTCTATGGAGGTAGTCTATCAATATCTTATTACCATACCAGCCTAGATATGATGCTGTCTACAAATGTCAGTATCCCTACATCACTCTTCCTGGTATCATTATAAAATTATCAGGACAAACAACAGAATATTCAGCTTTATACACCCCAGTGCATGAGCTAACAGAGTCTAGAAAAACAGGCTGCATATTGTCAAATATTAAATAATTTGAACACTGTAGACAACACCAAACCAAAGTAAAGACGGTTCACCTCACCGTCACAGCTAGCTCAGATAATCAGCATGCAGGCTATACTCAAATAAGGAAACGCAAATAGCTCCACAAATTTGTTTATTAAATCTTACAAGAAGCTTGGAGAGAGAGATTAAAACTATACACAATACTGTTAAGCGCTTTCATTTGCAAACCACAAACTTCTTCAGAACAGCTGTTATGTTCGAATTCAGACCATTTAAAATCGTTTTGGCGCCATAGCCAGTACTGATATTCATTTAAAGTGACAGTGCTCATACTTTCAAAAAAGAAAAAGTATAATATTATTAAAACAGACTAAATAACTCATCAACAGCCTCTACTTATAATAAATACATCTATACATATATTAAATACTGTAATACTGTAAAGTACTTTATAAATGTATAACCCATTCTAATAATGTAACTAAAACTCAACCTAAAATACATGTATTAAAATCTTATGCATACTTATAAAATCATCTCCTACACCAGTATAAAAATTGTCAATGCAACAATAGAAAAGGTTTCATAGAAATGTAATCATTAATACCTGGTTCTTTTGTTGCATCTGTCAAAACCTGCCAGATGCTTTCTTTTTTGCTTAATGCTGCTTTCATGTTCCCACCCCTATTATCTAATAAAATTTGATATATAATGGCAAAACTAAACTTATGATGAATACCCTTCTTTTCTATATGTCTACATAAGACATTTTTGGTATCATGTACCTTGATTCTATATACATGGTCGTAAATTCTTTTTTTAAAATGCCTCTCTGTTTTGCCAATATAGTAGGCGGGACATGAAGTACAAACGGCTATGTAAACAATATTCTTTGAATTACAATTACCTTTTTTAAATTTTATGTATGTTCTATTTTCATTTTGCAATTTTATTCCTTCACTCTCATTAATAAACTGACACTGATTACACATTCCACATTTGGTAGTAGCTCTCCTCACCCTTTGACAGTCTCTTTCTTTTATTTCTACTTGTAATAATCTCTTAATGTTCATGCCATCCTAAATATAAATTTAGGTTTTTCACCCACCACTTGCTTAATTTCATCTGTTAGTGTAAGATTCTTCCAATATCTATTTATAATAGTTATAATTCCATTCACATAAGGGGACTATGTTAGAATACATGCTCTAGCAGTTATTACATTTTCCTGTGTTTTACTATGCATTTGGTTTACATCTTGTTCTTTCCCTAATATAGGGTTATATTTTTTACCCCATTTATTTATAACATATGTGGAAATATCCTTTAATACGGCTTCCGTATAACCTCTATTGAGAAACATAGATTTAATAAATTCAATTTCTTTAAGCATAGTTTCAAGGTTTGATGTCATTCGGGCTGCTCGTATGCATTGCCCTTTATAAATATTTTTTAGAACATGTCTTGGATGTTGACTTGAATATTCCATATATGCATTTGAGAATGTTTTCTTTCTATAAATCTCAGATTGAAAACCATGTTCAGTGTGCCTTATATACGTATCTAAATATGATATTCCATCTTGACTAATATTATGTGTAAATTTCAGAAAATCACTTGTATTATTTAAATATTCAATAAATTTATTGATCATATTCACTGGTCCCTTCCATAAAATAAAGAAATCATCCAGGAACCTCGTATAATAGGAAATATATTGATAGTATTTACTATTAAATAAACAAGTGTTTTCCCACTCTAGCATAACCATATTGGCAAATATTGGGGCACATGATGCATCCATTGCCACACCTCTTATTTGTTTGTAATATTCGCCCTCATAATATATAAAATTGTTATTTAACACTATTTCCATCATGTCCACTATTAAATTGATTCTATCCCGTCCCAAATTTGAATATTTTCTGAAACTATTACAAAAATAGTCCAAACCCTGTTCTTTAGGTATGCATGAGAACAGATTGACGACATCTATGGTTATATATGTCAAATTCTCCTCCCATTTGTCTGATGTAAGTTGGGATAGGAATACCCATGAATCTTGTATGAGATGTACTTATTCTTATATATAGGTTTTACTCAATGATCTATCACTACTCCTATATTAAAAGTTTTGGACTTAATTCCAGATATTATGGGGTGAAAAGGAAGATTGATTATATCTTTGTGTACCTTAGGTATGCCTATTATGGTTGCCAGAGTGGGAAATTCCATTTTCATAAATTCATATATTTCTTCAGTTATTCTCCGATCCAATAAATACTCATCTAAAGCTATATCTATTTTCCTATAACTAATATTTAGTTCATTAATTGATGTAATTTCATAATTTCCTGTTTCAATCAATAACCTTTGAATCTCATTTACATAATCAATTGTATTGTATAACACTATTCCACCCCCCCTTATCTGGTTTCATTATTCTAATACTTTTATTATTAACAATGTTTATTAAACATTCCCTTTCTTTTGTTGTTAAATTATCTATGAACTGTCTACTGATATTTTTATTATACTGATAAATATCAGAACAAATATTATTTTCAAAATTCTCAACCATTTTATTCGGGGGGGTATGAATGTGCTCTTTTTCTTCAACTTAACATGCTCATTTAAATGTACCTCCTTTTTATTTTTATTAAATAATAAACTCAAATTTAATTTCCTGCAATACAATTTAACATCTACAATGGTATCGACAAGGTTGAATTTAAAAGCTGGTATATATTTCATACCTTTTAAGAAAAGAGTGCCTAGTTCTTCCTTAATACTGTAACTAGTATAATTATAAACTGTTAAATCCTTAACAATATGTATGATGTTTTGTTCCTTATCTGTTTCTATTTCAATACCCGCACTCGTTCCTTCACTGATACCATTGCCATTATTGCAGTTAGCCAATATTACAGAATCATTACTATTATCTAATACTGCTTGTTTCGATTCTCCCAATATTTTTGTTTTTTCACCGGTGTGTAATATCGACCCCCTTGAAAATTCACATTTTCATCATTTCGTGTTACTACTTGTTCCTCCCATTTACCATACCTACTTGTGTTTTGCTCTATATTCCATTTATATGCTTTATTCGCTTTGTATTGTATAATATCTCTATTAAGTTTCTTGTACTTCCTTTCAAATAATTTATCAGCTGTATTCTCAGCATATTTAAATTGTTTGTCATACAGTGTATGCCATTGTTTGAACATTAAGTCAGATACAATATTATTATTTAATTTTTCTATTTCTAATACTGTTCTACTAAGTTTTTCATCATTCTTTTTTACCAAAACTTTCATATAGCTTATTCCAAATGTATTGAATAAAACATTAAATTCCTTCTTTGTGTCTAAATCTAAATTAATACCCATGGGAACCTTAAAAAATCTTTGTCTCATTGGTACTATTTCAAGAGAAATATATTTAGTTAAGTAAGCATTATCTACTTTAATAGTTTTTGCAACCTGCAATAAATTACCCAATTCAAAAATCATTTCCTGTAAGGTACAATTTTTCAGCTTTTTTTCTTTTATATCAGGCACACATGTAATTCCACTTTTATCAGTCATTTTAAACTCAATATTTCTAGTTAAAAAATTATCCAATTTGATTTGCCCATTGTCAGATTATGTGAATGTCCCTGGATTAAAACTATACACAATACTGTTAAGCGCTTTCATTTGCAAACCGCAAATATCAGTACTGGCTATGGCGCCAAAAAGATTTTAAATGGTCTGAATTCGAACATAACAGTTGTTCTGAAGAAGTTTGTGGTTTGCAAATGAAAGCGCTTAACAGTATTGTGTATAGTTTTAATCTCTCTCTCCAAGCTTCTTGTAAACTTTAATAAACAAATTTGTGGAGCTATTTGCGTTTCCTTATTCGAGTATAGCCTGCATGCTGATTCTCTGAGCTTGCTGTGACGGTGAGGTGAACCATCTTTACTTTGGTTTGGTGTTGTCTACAGTGTTCGAATTATTTAAGGTGTTGGTCCAGCTATGGAGAAGTCTAGGAAGGCAGCAGATACTACATGGAATAAGGAAGAGTTTATTAGTCTGAAATTGGAGGTTCAGTCTTTACGTGAGGAAGTAGTCTGCCTGGTTGAAGTAGTAGGAATGCTACATGCAGGCAGAAAAAAGAGAAAGGAAGTATACGATATTAATAAATCTATGAGTCCAGATGTTAAGTTGCCTACACAGCAGACTATACCCAATGGGCAAGGGAAACCTGGAATGTTTGGCCAGGGACATTCACATAATCTGATTTACACTAGTCAAGAGAATGTAAACGTCAGTTTGACATCAGAAAAATAATTTACATTCGATTTTTCTCTATTTCAGCAAGATGATGACAGCGAACGTTTAGGAGCTCATCCTAAATGCCAGTTACCAGCTAAGACATATGCTGCCACTACTAAAACTAATAATTATTCATCGAAAGGTACTGTAAATAAATAATCGAGTCCAAGAACTGTGAATGGAGTTTCAAATATGAATGACAATGGGCAAATCAAATTGGATAATTTTTTAACTAGAAATATTGAGTTTAAAATGACTGATAAAAGTGGAATTACATGTGTGCCTGATATGAAAGAAAAAAAGCTAAAAAATTGTACCTTAAAGAAAATGATTTTTGAATTGGGTAACTTATTGCAGGTTGCAAAAACTATTAAAGTAGATAATACTTACTTAACTAAATGTATTTCTCTTGAAATAGTACCAATGGGACTAAGATTTTTTAAGGTTCCCATGGGTATTAATTTAGATTTAGACACAAAGAAGGAATTTAATGTTTTATTCAATACATTTGGAATAAGCTATATGAAAGTTTTGGTAAAAAAGAATGATGAAAAACTTAGTAGAACAGTATTAGAAATAGAAAAATTAAATAATAATATTGTATCTGACTTAATGTTCGAACAATGGCGTACACTGCGTGACAAACAATTTAAATATGCTGAGAATACAGCTGATAAATTATTTGAAAGGAAGTACAAGAAACTTAATAGAGATATTATACAATACAAAGAGAATAAAGCATAAAGATGGAATATAGAGTGAAATACAAGTAGGTATGGTAAATGGGAGGAACAAGTAGTAACACGAAATGATGAAAATGTGAATTTTCAAGGGGGTCGATATTACACACCAGTGAAAAAACAAAAATATTGGGAGAATCGAAACAAGCAGTATTAGATAGTAGTAATGATTCTGTAATATTGGCTAACTGCAATAAAGGCAATAGTATCAGTGAAGGAACAAGTACGGGTATTGAAATAGAAACAGATAAGGAACGAACCATCATACATATTGTTAAGGATTTAACAGTTTATAATTATACTAGTTACAGTATTAAGGAAGAACTAGGTACTCTTTTCTTAAAAGGTATGAAACATATACCAGCTTCTAAATTCAACCTTGTTGATACCATTCTAGATGTTAAATTGTATTGCAAGAAATTAAATTTGAGTTTATTATTTAATAAAAATAAAAAGGAGGTACATTTAAATGAGCATGTTAAGTTGAAGAAAAAGAGCACATTCATACCCCCCCCGAATAAAATGGTTGAGAATTTTGAAAATAATATTTGTTCTGATATTTATCAGTATAATAAAAATATCAGTAGACAACAGTTTATAGATAATTTAACAACAAAAGAAAGGGAATGCTTAATAGACATTGTTAATAATAAAAGTATTAGAATAATGAAACCAGATAAGGGGGGTGGAATAGTGTTATATAATACAATTGATTATGTAAATGAGATTCAAAGGTTATTGATTGAAACAGGAAATTATGAAATTACATCAATTAATGAAATAAATATTAGTTATAGGAAAATAGATATAGCTTTAGATGAGTATTTATTGGATCGGAGAATAACTGAAGAAATATATGAATTTATGAAAATGGAATTTCCCACTCTGGCAACCATAATAGGCATACCTAAGGTACACAAAGATATAATCAATCCTCCTTTTTGCCCCATAATATCTGGAAGTAAGTCCAAAACTTTTAATATAGGAGTAGTGATAGATCATTGGGTAAAACCTATATATAAGAATACAGTACATCTCATAAAAGATTCATGGGTATTCCTATCCCAACTTACATCAGACAAATGGGAGGAGAATTTGACATATATAACCATAGATGTCGTTGATCTGTTCTCATGCATACCTAAAGAACAGGGTTTGGACTATTTTTGTAATAGTCTCAGAAAATATTCAAATTTGGGATGGGATAGAATCAATTTAATAGTGGACATGATGGAAATAGTGTTAAATAACAATGTTATATATTATGAGGGCGACTATTACAAACAAATAAGAGGTGTGGCAATGGGTGCATCATGTGCCCCAATATTTGCCAATATGGTTATGCTAGAGTGGGAAAACACTTGTTTATTTAATAGTAAATACTATCATTATATTTCATATTATACGAGGTTCCTGGATGATTTCTTTATTTTATGGAAGGGACCAGTGAATATGATAGATGAATTTATCGACTATTTAAATAATACAAGTGCTTTTCTGAAATTTACACATAATATTAGTCATGATGGAAAATCATATTTAGATACGTATATAAGGCACAGTGAACACGGTTTTCAATCTGAGATTTATAGAAAGAAAACATTCTCAAATGCGTATATGGAATATTCAAGTCAACATCCAAGACATGTTCTAAAAAATATTTACAAAGGGAAATGCATTCGAGCAGCCCAAATGACATCAAACCTTGAAACTATGCTTAAAGAAATTGAATTTATTAAATCTATGTTTTTCAATAGAGGTTATCCGGAAGCCCTATTAAAGGATATTTCCACATATGTTATAAATAAATGGGGTAAAAAATATAACCCTATACTAGGGAAAGAACAAGATGTAAACCAAATGCATAGTAAAACACAGGAAAATGTAATAATTGGTAGAGCATGTATTCTAACATATTCCCCTTATGTGAATGGAATTATAACTATTATAAATAGATATTGGAAGAATCTTACACTAACAGATGAAATTAAGCAAGTGGTGGGTGAAAAACCTAAATTTATATTTAGGATGGCATGAACATTAAGAGATTATTACAAGTAGAAATAAAAGAAAGAGACTGTCAAAAGGTGAGGAGAGCTACTACCAAATGTGGAATGTGTAACCAGTATCAGTTTATTAATGAGAGTGAAGGAATAAAATTGCAAAATGAAAATAGAACATACATAAAATTTAAAAAAGGTAAATGTAATTCTAAGAATATTATTTACATAGCCATTTGTACTTCATGTCCTGCATACTATATTGGCAAAACAGAGAGGCATTTTTAAAAAAGAATTTACGACCATGTATATAGAATCAAGGTACATGATACCAAAAATGCCTTATGTAGACATATAGAAAAGAAGGGTATTCATCATAAGTTTAGTTTTGCCATTATAGATCAAATTTTATTAGATAATAGGGGTGGGAACATGAAAGCAACATTAAGCAAAAAAGAAAGCATCTGGCAGGTTTTGACAGATGCAACAAAAGAACCAGGTATTAATGATTACATTTCTATAAAACCTTTTCTATTGTTGCATTGACAATTTTTATACTGGTGTAGGAGATGATTTTATAAGTATGCATAAGATTTTAATACATGTATTTTAGGTTGAGTTTTAGTTACATTATTAGAATGGGTTATACATTTATAAAGTACATTACAGTATTACAGTATTTAATATATGTATAGATGTATTTATTATAAGTAGAGGCTGTTGATGAGTTATTTAGTCTGTTTTAATAATATTATACTTTTTCTTTTTTGAAAATATGAGCACTGTCACTTTAAATGAATATCAGTACTGGCTATGGTGCCAAAAAGATTTTAAATGGTCTGAATTTGAACATAACAGCTGTTCTGAAGAAGTTTGCGGTTTGCAAATACAAGCGCTTAACAGTATTGTGTATAGTTTTAATCTCTCTCCAAGCTTCTTGTAAGCTTTAATAAACAAATTTGTGGAGTTATTTGTGTTTCCTTATTCGAGTATAGCCTGCATGCTGATTCTCTGAGCTAGCTGTGATGGTGAGGTGAACCGTCTTTACTTTGGTTTGATATTGTCAAATATGTAAATGTCTTCCTGAACAAGTAAAATAACCATATGCTATACATTTAAAATGACAGTAAAAATCATATAGTCTGAGGAACAGCTATTTTAGATATGATTTCAGAAGACACCCTAATGATAGGCTTCTGAGATATACTTAGTTGCCTGCCTGAAAATTATGAAATGAATATGAAAAAAACAGTAAGCAATGTGTATGTAGTAATATTAGCGATACCAAGTCATACAAGACCAAATTTCTGACTCTCTTGAAATGTTCTAACAAATTTCACAGAAAAATATGCCAGAACTCTCCCTCCAGAATGTACTTTCTGTTGGTGACTTCAAATACAAAGACACATACACAACTGTATCTTCATGTAATGAGGGTCACTGCTTAAGGCTAAATTTGGTAGGAAAAGCAAGCATAAATCTACCAACATAAAAGTTCCTCAAGAAAAATAAGCTTGTTTTTTATTTCTGAACCAATATCATCATAAAATAGATATATTCTGATGTATTGCATTCCTCTGAGCAAAAGTCATTCCACCAACCATAATGGAAACTGTTTTTAATGCAGCAACTGGACTTTAACTAAGCATGCCAAATAATCCATATGTCAATCCCTTTGATTTATTAACACAATTTTCAGGGAATTACAACATGTTCTGACAAAAAACACAGCCTTATACACTTAAAGACTTAGTTAGCTGACTGCCACCCATTTGTTCCCCACTCTTTGTGAGTTCAGACATACCAGACATTCTTTGAAAATCCGTACAGTTGACAGGTACGTTAATTCAGTACAACACACACTGTCTCTCTCTCTCTTTCTCTCTCATGCGCGAGTGCGCACACACACACACACACACACACACACACACACACACACACACACACACACACACACACACACACACACACACACACACACACACACACGCACACACGCACACACGCACACACGCACACACACACACACACCTTCTACTTTCATGTACACAAACATTTTGTTTTCATGCATGCACTCACTCCGCACTTGCCTATTAATACAGTTAGGTGCTGTCCCTTTCAAAGGCAATGATGGAAAATCCATACATGAATCCCTCTTCATTGTGAAATAACACAGCGGCGCAAACACACAGATCCTATGTTGGCATGAAAAAAACAAAACGGGAAGGGTGCTTTGGTGTATGCGCACACCAATGTTGTGGTTACAGTTCACTGCCATGAAAAACAAACGGAAAAAGTGTATTGGCACATGTGTACACTGAAGGTGCAGTTAAAGGTTGTGGGCCACATGGAAGAGCTCTGAGGGCAGCATGCAGCCTGTGGGCCACAGGTTGGACACATCTGTCTTAAACTAAAGCAGACAGCAGCAGGAAGCAGCAGAAAGGCAGAATTCTTCTTTTTTATTTTTTATTAAGGTTTAAATTGAAAACAAAATGTTTTAACATTTAACAAAACATAACAGATGAATGACTATATACAAGGTCCATAACAAAGTTTATATTAAACTGAACCATTAATATTTCTATAATAAATTACTATATTTTTGCCATGATAAATATTGATGTGTAACATTTTAACAGTTTGCAATTCTTTGTTACATACAGTCTTAGCTAAACAAAACAATTTGGTAAAAAATAAGATATTTTTACTTATCCTTTTCTTTGTATTATTTTTTCTGGCTATAGCCAGTATGGGCCAAAGGAAAGGCACTTGTCCTGTTGGTATATAATCTGGGATTGGGACATTAAATGATAAAAAGGAGTTTGTAATAATGCAGTTATGAGACCATAATGCTTTACCAAAATTTCTAAATTCTAGCCAAAAGGGAATAACCATTTTACATTCGATAATCATAGGAAACCAATTTGTATCTAACATCTCATCACAGCTACAAAAAAAATGTGTTTCTGTTTTATAAAGTAAAGCAACCTTGTGAGGAGTTAAAAATGTATATGCAAATATTTCCAAGTATAAATTTTCCAAAGAAGCGATGAAGTAGTTTTTTTCTACACATTTGAAAGGTAATTTTATTCATATCTGAAAAGAAATGTCATCATTAACTTTTGCTGAATAATTCCAAAACAACAAATTTGAAGTTATAAAATCAGTTCTTAAAATCCTATATATTTTAGATAAATAAGATTTATTATTAATCACACCACTATTAATAATAAAGACACTTTCTAATATTTTGGGGATGGAATTTGTATTCATGTTAAAATACACCTTTAATTTATTATTAATAAACTCCTTACAAGTTTGTATGCTTATCCAATTATTATTTCCTGTACTATATTTAGCCAAAAGGTAATCCGCTGAATATATTGTATTACCATTTAAAAATGATGCTAACATTTTAGGTAATTTTCCTTAATATCTAGCATTTTACTTACAGTAAATGTTACCAGACATCCATTAGTATAGGCTATATGAAACGTTAGAATTAACATTTCTTTAACAGTATAAGTAGATTACATAACTGTCTTGAATATACTCAGACAATAATTAACAATAAGAATATAACTAAAACTACTTTTAATATTCATACAAAATTCTTAAGGACCCAATATATTTTATTAAAACCAGACTGAAAATTAAAATCTATTTCAAATCTATTGCTTGAAATTAAAATGATTTCATGTAAGTGTTTCCAATTTGAAACACAGGAAGAATTTGGCCATTGAATTACTGCATATAATTCAACATCTGGAAAACTAATTCCATTCTTTTCCCAACTTTTTACATGTCAGTCAAAAGAAATTCTTGATTTTGTGGATACCACACAAACTTAAGTAGAACAGAGTTTAAATTCTTTAAAATCTTTTTGATGGAAGCATAATTAATGACTGTACAAAAAATAAGATTTTTGGTAGAATTGTCATTTTAATCAATGTAAGTATGTTATCCATTGTAAAAAAAACGTATTCCAGTTGTTAATTAATTTAATCAATGCATCAATTACATTTTTATCATTTACCTAAACAGGCTCTTTCCAACTAGATGTAATAGTAATTCCCAGATATTTAATTTGCAAATTCTCCCAGTTAAAATCCTTAATTTTTTAAAAAAGTATTTCTTTTTTTATTAATAAGCAGTTTTCCTGTTTTATTATGATTAAATCTTAAGCATCAAAATCTTTTTAAAACTATTTATTGAATTTATTATATGCTCTGATGAAGAGTCAGCATCACCACTAGTTAAAAATATGTCACCAGCAAAAAGCTGACTTTTTGAAGTATAACTCCAGTCTATGGAAAACCCCTTGATCATAGTGTTTGAACTAAAAAAATGAGCAAAAGGTTGTATTATCAAAGCAAATAACAAAGGAGACAAAGGATAACATTGGTTTGTGCCTTTTAATATTTTAAAAGTGCTAGATAAAAAGGATCCTATTTTAACAAAAGATAATGAATTATTATACAATGTTGTTATTAAATCTAAATATTCTAAAAAGAAATTATATTAGCACTTTAACCAAATAAAACCAATTAACAGAATCAAAAGCTTTATCCAAGTCTAGACTTAAGATTGAAAGTTCTTTCTTATTTTTGTTTGCAATATCTATTGATGAAAAAAGTATTATGATATTGTCTTGTACTCTTATATTTAAAATAAAGCTTGTTTGAGCATTTTCAATTAAACCAGGCAACGCTTGATTTAATCTTTTTTGCAAGAATCGGCCTAAAATATTATAATCAATAATTAATAGAGAAATGGGGCAACAGAAGCAACATAGGTTTGAATCTTTATCTTGCTTTAAAATATGTGAAATCAAACAATATCTCCAAGAGGGAAGAACATTTGACATATTTTTAATTTCCTCCAAAGCCTTTAATAAGATTTTTAATGCATCATCAGGGATTAGTTTATATAACTCAGGAATTATAACATTCATCCCTGGGGCCTTATTAGTTTTAAGATGTTTAATTTGTTCCTTTATTTATTTAAAAGTAAATCTTATTTTTAATATTCTGCTCTTTAGTTAACTTATGCTTTATATTTCCTTTTAGAAAATTGTCAATTAAATTACTATTATCTAAAGTTGACTTAAAATTATTTATTAATTCATAATGCTTTATAAAAAATATATCTTTTAAATTTATTGTATTATTAATGTTGGTCTCAATTTTATATTCAATTTCCTTAATGTGATTTATATTGTTTAATCTTTTTGATCTAATAACTAACCTAGATAAATTTTTGGGTTATTAGAACAAGATTGTAATTTTAATTTTTACAATTTTTAAAATCTTATGATACAATATTTCTAAGTATTTCTTATTTAAGAATTTCAATTCTGTATTTGCGGTCTTATCTTTGGGTTTTAAATGTAATTGTATTTTATCAATATTTGATTGCAAAACAGTTAACGCCTTATCCCAGTCATTTCTTTTATATAAATACCAAGCCTTAATTCTGACATATAAATAGACATTTAATGAGTCGTATAAAATAGTGTCTGTAATTTCACCATTATTATTAATCTCTATAAATAAATTAAATGAATTCAAAAAACATTCCTTAAATCCTTTAATTTTGACTATATAAGCAGAAATTCTTTGACAAAAAGCAAGTCATTAGATTTCAAAATGATGTTAAATGGCATTATGGTCTGATAAAGGACAAGAAGTTATTAGCACTTCATCAATTTTAGAATATAACCCACTAGAAGTAGAAACGTTATCTATGTTTGTCTGAGTACCTTATCTAAATGAATAGTGTTTATAACTAAGGCATTATGGACATTTTATATCATATATATCTATCAAATTCATTGAATTTATGAAATGGCCAAAGTGTTTAACAGCTGTGGATATTCTAGGCTTTTTATTTTTGGTTCTGTCCTATCCTGATAAAATGCAATTAAAATCACCAGCTAACAAAATTCCCCCTTTTGAATGTAAAGCTATGATATCTAGATATTTTAGCCACCCTAGCACCAATTCCAGGAATCCAATTAATATTAATAAATGTGTAACATTTGCTGTTTATTTTAACTACCTCCAATCCCAGTATTCCTATTGGAATAAGTATCAACAACTTTGGGCATAACAGATTACCTTTTTCCAAAGTATAAGAGTGCATTTCCTTTTTGAACTGAAATATGAGCACACTAAAATTGAATAATATTTAAATAACAAATTAATCTAAATCCTTAGACAGAAAATGTGTTTCCTGTACAAAGACAAGGTGAGCTTTATTTATTTTTAAATATTTGATTAAACTACCTCTCTTTATGAGATTATTAAGACCATTAATGTTTAATGAATTGCATTTGTAAACTGACATATTTAATGATAATCAATTCAGAAAAAATTAAGTTATGAATTATATTCAAATACTTACATCTAACTGTAATCATTTTATGGACACATTCAATGAAATAACTACTAAAAATATAATTAAAAAAAATGTACATCTCCTAACATGGAATAAAACATTTCTGGTTTGATGAAGTTATTATACTAAACACTCATAACCATCTGCTAAACACTAGCCAATATCATACTACTGCTACCACGTCTTGATATAAAGTATCAATAAATAAGAGACGATGATAGCCATTCATATTATATGACACATTATACTAAAAGCTAACTTTATACTACTACTACTATAGCATTCCTTTAGATATTTAAAGCATTATAACAATCTATATTCATTAAGTTATATATAAATCCAATCAGTATGAAAACAATAGTTGCCATTAAAACAGTACTTCAACACATCACAGAATCTACTCATAGCACAAAACTCATAAATACTAGAAAATATATTACTAACATTGACATATTACAATTTCTGATTGAAGGCTTATAGTGCATGCATATCTGAACTGCTTCTTACTGAAGTTGGTGCGCCTTGTTTGCTGTGGCATAGACTGGATTCGGGCCTGCTGGATCTAGCTTTGTTTGTGTAACTTGAGCACTAATCCAGGCATTCTCTAAAGTATTCAATTGTATTTATTACTGCTTGGTAGTAACTTGATTAAAGTTTAGCTGTCATTCTAAGTCTTTTGGATTAAGTACTTGGGCTTCAGACCAGTTGTTTTACATTAGGAAGGTTTGTGGCATGCACTGTGGTGGCAGGACAGGTAGCTTTCATCCTTCTTAGCTGGGAACTGCTGATTGAGAGCCCAGTGTCTGTTATTCTTAAAGTGTATTAGTTCTGGTTTAGGCACTTGGGCTTCAGGCCAGTTATTTTACATTAAGAAGGTTTGTGGTCTGCACTCTTGTGGGAGAAGAGGCTGGACTCTGCCCTTCTGAGCTGGGAATTTCTGGTTAAAGGTTTATAGTGCCTGAATATTTGAACTGTATCTTATTGAAATTGGTACACCTTGTTTGCTGTAGCATAGACTAGATCCAGGCCTGCTGAATATAGCTTTGTTTATATGCTTGTTGTTTGTTTGCTTGTTATTTCCTGGAGCTAATTCCATCAGTGCTTCTGTGGCTCACTAGTGATATCTGCATTGCTTACTGTACTTATTTCCTTGTTTCACTTGAAAGAAAGTTACTGTTTGTCGTTTTTGCATTTAAGTTACCTGTAACACATTGCACTTAAGTTACCTGGCACTTGCTCACTAAAGCAATTATATAAGTCAGCACTAAAAATTAAAAGCACTACACCCTGACTCCCCACTGGCCCTGGTTTTCAATTATTAAGGAATTCTCAATATTATTCTAGCATGTCCAAAGGTCAGTTGTCAATCTCCTCTCTGGTCCAGCTGGTGAATCTGGGAATCTTGAGGCAATGTTACAACTGCCTCATGTACACAAACAACCCTCTCCTCCTCCCAACAAATTCCAACACATGTGAGAGATGCAACCATATAGCCAAACTGGAGGCTAAGCTCTCTCAACTCAGTACTGGCATAACCAGTCAGGAGGAGAAGGAAACCATACTCACTACAATTCCAGTGTCACATAGACCTACCACGACAGCAAACCAAACACATAATCACACAAAAACATACTCGGAGGCTCTAAATAAAGATCTGGCAGCAGAGACCTCCAAAGCAGACACCCAAAACAAAACACGTGCAACACATATCTCACAAAGCCAGTGTGCCAAACAGTCACAGCCCTTAAGACTAAACAACACACCTGATACACTTGTAATAGGTGACTCTATCGTCAGGCACACTGACGTCCCGCTCACCAGGCTGAACAAGGAGAGGGTCACGGTGAGCAGCCTGTCGGGTGCTAGGATCCGCCACATAACACAAGCACTCAGGTCACTCCAAGGCAAGTACAAATATGACTCAGTCATTGTCCATGCTGGTGTGAATGACCTGAGACATACCTCCCTGGACTACATGAAAAGAGACATAAAGGAGCTCTCTGAGCATGTAGCCCAGGCCGGTATGACCTGACCTTGAGTAGCATCTTACCCTCACCAAGAATGATGCCACAATATGAAGACAAGATGATCAATTTCAACAATTGGCTTAAGTACTGGTGTCATTCAAAGGGAATACAATGCCTGTCAGCTTGGGATGATATGCTCGACAAGCCACGATGTGCACCTGTCACCCTGGGCTTTCGGATATTGGCAAAGGCTCTTGCTACCCCCATAGTGCCTTTTTTAGGCAAGGCTCAAAAGACAAACCCACCTCCATAGATATCACAAGGGATAAGAAACTAAGAGTAATGCTACTCAACGCCAGAAGTCTAAACCTCAAGATGCAAACTCTCCTTAGCATGGAGAACATCGATATCTGTGCAATAACAGAAACCTGGTTCAGGGCTCCCGAGCACCCCAGCACTACCAGGTTATACCTCATACCATGCTAAGGAGGGATTATCGATATTCATCAAAGATACCCACACCTCCAGGTTGGTGGCCATCAGAGACTATCCATGTGCAACTAACAGTGGGTAAAACTGCCTTCCAGTTTATAGCCTGCTACAGACCACCCTCCCAAACCCAGGAACCCCACTCGGCCTTCCTGAGAACACTGGAAAATATGAAGGTCTCTCCAAACACCATTATATTGGGTGACTTCAACTACCCAAACATAGACTGGGAGAATTACTCTAGCTCCAACACCCTAGCCCAAAGGTTCCTAGAATTTATAAACTCAAATGCTATGGAACAACTTGTTACCACTCCCACAAGAGGGGAAAACATACTGGACCTGATCATCACCAACATGGGGACTCTATGCTCCAGACCAGAAGTGTATCCCTCACTGGTAAGATCAGACCATAAACTAATCTCACTGGATATTCACATCCCAACCCCACCCCTGCCCAGAAAACCACAGTGAAAAACTTCTCTAAAGCAAATTTTACACTCCTCAAAACTGAGGTGGAATCCTTCAAAGCCCCTGGGCCTGTGGAAAATACAGCCCAGACCGCAGAATCCTTTATAAACGCATTCTATGAACACCTTCAGGAATGCATGGATCATGCGATCCCAAATAAAACCAAGACCCAATCCTCCAAAGGCAGACGTCCTGTCTGGTGGACCCCAGCCATAAACAAACTATACAATAGAAGGAGGAAGCTACTAAATGATAAAGCAAAATCCCAAAAGGGAAGGCATCACTGATCTGTATTAGCAAAAACTACGGAACACATAAAATTGTCTAAGGCCAGCTTCGAGAGAAAATTGCACAGGACACTAAGGATAATCACAAGGCTTTCTTTAGTTATGTTAGGAACCTGGGTGGTAATTCCCAGATATGCTCAGAATTAGTCCAAAATGACAAAAATACACGAACCCACAGACATTGCCAACATCCTAGCTGACAGTTTCACATCAACAGGGCAAATATCTATCCCAGCAGAGTGCTGCCCCTGACATCTCAGATGCTCAGGTAAGAGCCGCCCTCTCCAAGCAAAAACACAGCATCAATGGGACCAGATGGTGTCATGAACTCAAAGAAGAGCTAAACCCAAACATAAAACTACTGTTCAATCTCAGCCTTACTACAGGATATGTGCCCAAAGAGTGGTGTACAGCAACAGTGGTCCCTCTCCATAAAGGTGGTGCCTCAACGGATCCTGGAAACTATTGCCCCATAAGCCTGACTAGCTTGGTCTGCAAAGCTATGGAAAGGATCATCATGGAGCTCATAAATAAAGATATTGGGGACCTACAAACACTGGATCCTACCCAGTTGGCAGATCCTGCCTCTTAAACCTGGTTGATTTCTTTGAAACAGTCACCAAGGCCATTGAGGAAGGTGGTCCACACAGCCTACCTGGACCTCGCAAAGCCTCACTCGGCATTATAGATAAGCTCACCAGCTTAAATATAAACCCCTATGTCACTAGATGGATTGCAAACTGGCTCAAGGACAGAACCCACATGGTTAGAATTGCTGGAGCCATGTCAGACTCCAGACCAGTTACAAGTGGTGTCCCACAAGGCTCAGTCCTGGGACCTCTCTTGTTCTGTATATATTTCTCAGAGGTACAAGCCAACACGGAAGGACTGTGGCTGACCAAGTTGATGACTGCAAACTCTCCAGCCAACACAAGCATCCTCCAAAAGGGCCTCATAGAAACAGACAACTGGTGCCAGAGCCATGGCCTCAAGCTAAATGCCAAAAAGTGTATAGTCATCCCTTTGGCAAAAACAAGTGCCCACAAATTACCACATAGGTGGAAATCCATTAAGTACAGAAGAAGTAATTAGGGACCTGGGGACCCAAGTTGATAGCAATCTCTCATTTGACAACCACGTGGCCAAAGTGGTTAGAAAACATTTTATATAGCCCACCTAATCATGAAGGGATTCACATCTAGATCAGGGGTCTTTACTCATCCCTCATCAGGCCCATAATTGAGTACAATGCCCTTTTGGGATGTACCTTACCAGACACCTGCAGCAACTGGAAAGACCCCAAAAGTACCTCACCAAGAGGATCAAAGGGCTCAAACAGATGCCATATGCTGCCCGGTTAAAGAAACTCCAGCTCTACTCAGTGGCATACCGCCTGTTTAGAGGAGATCTGTGCCTGACGTATAAAGCCATGTCCATCCGAATTAATGGACATGCTGCACCTCAGAAAATCCAAATCCCATCGGACTTGAACCTCAGCACTGAAATAAATAGTACATGCTGGAGGGACAGATTCATAACCCAGAGGCTCCCTTCACTCTGGAATAAAATCCCAGTCCAGGTTAGGCAGAGTCCCTCATTGACTCTCTTCAAGAGGAATCTTGATGAATGGATGGGAGATCGTAGGGGTATCACTTCTGTGTCACTGTTAGATAGAGGCACAGTATACTAAAGGGCATAGCAAAATAAATTTAAAATGGGTAGCCAAACACATTCTGGCTAGGCTTATAAATGCCCTAGGGCAGATAGCCTAGTATGAAGCTATGAACCTATGAACCTATGAACTTCTAATTAATATATACAAACCTTACAATATGTTGAAACTAAAATATAAATAAGCTCCATATTTGACCTAATAGTCATTCCAATTATGCTATGTTTATCTTATGAATAATAATATAGAACATTTAATTATTTCAAACTAATGTTTACTATGTCATTAAAATAGTATATCCCTTCCTTATTGTTGTATTACTACTCATATCATTAATCATATTATACTCAAAATCTAAGTATCTCATGGAACAGTATTATAAGACAACTCCCCATACCCCCTATAGTTTAGAATTAACTGTATACAATACCATTAATATTCATTGAAATAGTACAGGAGGTGTCCCATTATTGTACAAAAAGAAAATTATACCAACATATCAAATTAATATTCTATGATATAACTTCAAGCAGTCAAAACTTTCCTAATAAAATATTTAAACAAACTTACACACATAAAATACCTATGTATACATTATAAATCCTGTTTAGAGTATCATTTAATGAATAAAAACCTGGAACATTAAAATGTCCCATTCTACAGTATCCATTATATTATTATTAAAGCATCCTCTATCCCTTCTGATTGCAACTTATCATATCATTAGTCATGTTAATGTTAGCTAAATCCCCGATGAATAGAATTACAAATAACTCTCTCCCCATTCTATACAGATTAAAATATCCATACGCAATATCATTAATGTTTAATGAAAAACTACATAAGGTGTCTATTTGTCTTAAAGGAGAGAAGTTATTTCTAACTAAATAGACTAATAATATATAATAAAGTTTAAACAATATGAACTATTTATATTAAAGATTTAAACAAACCCACATAGAGTACATATTTAAAATTATACTTTCTTTCCTAATATAACTACAAGGTAAATACTTCAATATTATATTAAATAGTTGCTATTAACTTTAACATAAACAAAACTTCGATATAACTCTTGCTCTAAACTTCACTGTATTAAAAGTTATGAAAATAAGACAATTTATTTTACCAAAGAATAAAATCATAAGCTCAAAGTTGAAAAGCACCAGACTGTAGTCAGAAGCACTGATTTTTTTTTAAAAAGAACTAGCTGACAGCAAATGCAATGTACAGCAAAATACACTGCATGGAACACATTGCTGATAATATCATAGCCCTTTACACTCATGTCATCTTTTATTAAGCACCTTTATCCCCATTGTTTTGATTCACAGCATTCAGATATTTGATTGAATAAAATATTTGAAACCCATGGACTTTACTGTTTATTATTCTCATATACACATGCAATCAAAGAAAAAAATGCATGCATTGCTAACATCTGATTATATATAGCTCACAGTCAATCTGAATCTCACTAAAGTTATACAGTTTCCACACTCAGCTGAACCTCTTAATATATTTTGACTTCATTCCTTCAAATGTCCTCATAGGATCATAGGAAGTTACTAGGCTAATGGCCTTAGGGTCCTTTACAAGCACGGCCACGTTCTACCCTAATTTCCATGATCAGCACCTACTGCCCCTGTCCAAGAGGGACACAGATGGAGCCTCCCAGGTGAATTTATGATCGCCCATCCAATTGTCTACATTGCATTTGAAGACGGCCAATGAGAGGTTGTGTTTGACATGAAGTGGGAGTCTGTTCCAAAGATGTGGCAACCTCTGGGAGACAAATCTGTCCTCTAGCAGGTTATATTAATGTCACATACTAGGTTAAGGTCTTTAGAGTGAGTAACCCATGTACCATTTGACTTACTGATATGCAGCATTTCCAGTAAAGCAGGGTCAGAGATTGCCTTATATGCAAGGTAGAGATTACCTCTGAGCAGTCTGTATGAAACTGAGTAAAGTGACAGTGATTTCAGATGATCCACACAGAACAGATGCTGAAGATCTTGAATTTTCCTTCTGAGGAACCTCTTGATCAAGAGGCTGACCCTATAACTGCCAGCAGCTCTGAAGTTGAAGAGAGAACCCCTAGAAAAGTGTGAGGGCAAGACAGCAAACAGACAATGGGTAACAGTTTCTCCTGTCAACTGAGGAAGCCATTAAAATGCTCAACACATCTGCCCTTCAAAGGAAGGGAAGAAAGACAAACCTTCAGCACTAAAAGGAAAATTCCAGACATACTGTGCACCAAAGAACCCGACACTAGTAAGGTACCCAATACACTAGAAATCAGAGTTCAGGAGATCACAGGTGAGTATGTCATTGAGCCAAGGAAGAAACAAACACTGAAAACGTACCCTTCTGTCTGAATCCTAACAGGTGAATGAGAGATCTGTGGACAACCATTTAAAGTGTAAAACACTGAAATACACAAATTCCATACTGGGAAAGTTTCCAGATGTGCCCCATGTAAGTGAATTATCTGGTATGCAAGCCAAAAGTGACTCCAAACAAAACGAAGTGCATAAAACTGAGAATGTGGATGAAAATGGAAAATGGAATGAAATGAAACAAAACCCAGTAGCACCTGAAACTGAACATGAAACTGCATGTGACCACATTCTGACACCTTGCATGATAGATGCAGTCAGATGCCACCCAAAAGCAGCTGAAACACTCCCAAAAGATACCCAACTGAAAAGCCAAAGCAACGATTTGTTTCACATTTTCAACCAGGTGCACACATCCAAAGTCACTGCCAACCCAGCACCCAATACAGTAAACTCAGCAAATGAATCTCACCTATCTGCACCCAGCAGCCATGAAATGCCACACCCAGGCCCCCTGAGCTCCTCCTGAAAAATCAAAACACAACTATAAAAACAAAAATAACAATGCTTTCCAGTAAAAACTCTCCCCTGCAATTATAACCATATATCTCATTTCTCTCTACTTTCACTGGCTTATGTGAGTAATCACAAAACCATCACTTTTGAAATCCCACCCCTTCAATTATTTAAATTTATTGGCCATCCTACAGTATTTCATAGTACCAAAATACAAAAGTAACCACCCCTTTCAGTCCATCTTGCTGTTTTAAAAATAGTAACTCTCCACTAAACCTTAACTTTTTAAACAGGTAAAACTCAAGTTACCTACTTTCATATCTAACTTCTCTAGTGCACACTGCAGAGTGCATTCTTTTCAATCTTACCTTTAAGCATCCCTGTTACTAGCACTTTCTCTAATACCTAAAAGATCATCTCTACTTGACTCCAAGTAGACTTTTCTCTATCTGTTAAACCTAGCACTTGCTCCTACAGTACTTATTACCTTGATACGGCACTCTTATAGATAGCACCCCAAAAGGCAAACCCCATTTCTCGGTCACCACGTCCCCGGAATCTCTTTTAAAGTTTTTGTCTAGTCCTTCTAGCATGTCGAGGATCAGTTGCTAGTGTCCTCTCCTGCTCAGCTGGTGAACCTGGGAATATTGAGGCAATGTTACAATTGCCTCATGTACACAGACAACCCTCTCCTCCTCCCACAAAACACAAATACATGCGAGAGATGCAACTATACGGCCAAACTGGAGGCTGAGCTCTCTCAACATAGGACTGGCAAGACCAGTCAGGAGGAGAAGGTTACCACACACACTATAGACCCAGTCTCACATAGTACCATCACAACCTCAAATCATACACATAAACACACAAAGACATACTCGCGGCTCTGATCAAAAATCTACCAAAACAGCAGAGGCCACCAAAGCAGACACCCAAACAACCACCACCTCAGAACACAACACCTGCAACACATAGACCTCACAGTCAGAGTGTCAAACAGTCACAGCCCTTAAGGCCAAACACAATGCCAGACACACTAGTCATTGGTGACTCCATAGTCAGACACACTGACGTCCGCTCACCAGACTGAGTAAGGAGAAGGTCACAGTAAGCTGCCTGTCGGGCGCTAGAATCCGCCACATAACGCAAGCACTCAGGTCTCTCAACAGCAGGTACAAATATGACTCAGTCATTGTCCACGCTGGTGTAAACGACCTGAGACGTATCTCCTTGGACTACATGAAAAGAGACATTGAGGAGCTCTCTGATTATGTAGCCCAGGCAGGTATGACCCTGACCTTGAGCAGTATCCTACCTTCACCAAGAATGATGCCACAATACAGAGATAAGATGATCAGCTTTAACAATTGGCTTAAACTCTGGTGTCATTCAAAGGGGATCCAATGTCTGTCTGCCTGGGATGACATGCTGGACAAGCCACGCTGGTTCGCAAGGGACGGCTTGCACCTGTCACCCCTGGGATTCCGGATATTGGCAAAGGCTCTTGCCACCCCCATAGTGCCTTTTTTAGGCAAGGCTCAAATTCTAAACCTACCACCCTAGAACACAAAAAAGAGAAAAAACTAAGGGTAATGCTGCTCAATGCCAGAAGTCTAAATCTCAAAATGCACGCACTCGAGGCCCTTCTCAGTATGGAGAACATCGATGTCTGTGCAGTGACAGAAACCTGGTTCAAGGCTCCTGAGAGCACCCCAGCACTATCAGGTTTTACCTCTTATCATGCGTTCCGGCCCCAAAATCCGGACAATACCAAGAAAGGAGGGGGGGTATCCATATTCATCAAAGACACCCACACCTCAAAACTGGTGGCAATGCACGATGCATCGGAGACCATCCAGGTGCAATTAACCATAGGCAAGACTGCTCTGCAAATTGTAGCATGTTACAGGCCACCCTCACAAACTCAGGAACCTCACATGGCCTTCCTGAAAACACTAGAGGGATAAATGTATCACCAAACACCATCATACTAGGTGACTTCAATTACCCTAATATAGACTGGGAACACTACTCAAGCCCAAACACCCTAGCCCAAAAGTTCCTGGAATTCATAAACTCAAATGCCATGGAACAACTAGTCACCATCCCCACAAGAGGAGAAAACATACTTGATCTCATCATCACGAACATGGGAGCACAATGTTCAACACCGGAAGTATACCCCTCACTGGTGAGATCAGATCACAAACTAATCTCGCTGGAGGTCCTCATCCCACCCCCACCTGAAATAAAAAAGACCACAGTAAAGAACTTCTCGAAAGCCGACTTCACACTTCTAAAGACTAGTGTGGTCTCCTTTAAGGCCCCCGAGCCGACGGAAAACAGTACTCAAGCCGCTGAATCACTTACAAATGCCTTCTACCAGCACCTGCAGGACTGCATGGATAAGGCAATCCCAAGCAAAACAAAGACTCTTTGTACCAAAGGCAAGCATCCACTCTGGTGGACCCCAGCCATAAACAAACTCTACAACAAAAGGAGGAAGCTACTACAAGATAGAGCAAAATCCTTAAAAGGTAAGACACCCTTGATCACTATAAGTAAAAACTAAGAGCTCTCATAAAATCATCCAAAGCAAATTTTGAGAGAAAAATAGCTAAAGACTCAAAAGACAATCATAAGGCCTTCTTTAGCTATGTTAGAAACCTGGGAGGAAACTCCCAGATATGCTCAGAACTAGTTCAAAATGATGTGAAGATTACTGATCCTACAGACATTGCCAACATACTGGCTGACAGGTTCAGTGCAAACTTCTCCCCTCCCCAAAAGGAGAGATATCTATACCAAGCGATTGCAGCCCCCAAACATCTCCAACGCTCAAGTGAGAACTGCTCTCTCCAAAGCAAAAACACAGCATCCATGGGACCTGATGGTGTCCCCGGCTGTGTGCTCCATGAACTCAACGAGGAATTAAACCCACAGCTAGGACAGCTGTTTAATCATAGTCTTACCTCTGGATACGTACCCAGCAGTGGTGCACTGCAACTGTGGTCCCACTTCACAAAGGCGGTGCCTCCACCGACCCTGGAAATTACCGCCCTATTAGCTTGACAAGCCTTATCTGCAAAGCCATGGAGAGGATCATAATGGACCTCATAAATAAAGACATAGGGAATTTGCAGACTTTGGATCCATCCCAGTTTGGCTTTGTCAAAGGCAGATCATGCCTTCTAAACTTGGTTGACTTTTTCGAAACAGTCACCAAAGCCATTGATGAGGGAAAGGCAGTCCATACAGCCTACCTCGATCTGGCGAAGGCCTTTGATACAATACCCCACTCGGGTATCATTGAAAAACTCATCAGCTTAAATGTTAACCCATACATCACAAGATGGGTTGCAAACTGGCTGAGTGACAGAACCCACAGGGTCAGAGTTGCTGGCGCCATGTCAGACTCAAAGCCTGTCACAAGTGGTGTACCACAGGGCTCAGTCCTGGGCCCACTCTTGTTTGGCATCTACTTTTCCAAGTACAAGCAAACACAGGAGGGTTATGGCTGACAAAGTTTGCAGATGACTGCAAACTGGGCCATAGTAGAAAACACATCTGACACAGATATCCTTCAGAAGGGTCTCACAGAAACGGATAACTGGTGCCAGAGCCATGGCCTAAAGTTAAATGCCAAAAAATGCATAGTCATACCCTTCGGGAAAAACAAGGTTACCCCTAGCTACCAAATAGGTGGCAATCCACTGAGTACAGAAGAAGTTATCAGGGACCTGGGGACCCAGGTTGATAGTAATCTGTCATTCGACACCCATGTAGCTAAAGTAGTTAGGAAGACCTTCTACATTGCCCACCTTATCATGAAGGGATTCTCATCTAGATCAAGGGAGGTCATAGTCTCCCTATACTCATCACTCATCAGACCAATGATTGAGTACAATGCCCCATTCGGAATGTATCTGATCCGACACTTGCAGCAGCTGGAGAGGCCACAAAAGTTCCTCACCAAAAGGATAAAGGGTCTCAAACATCTGTCCTATGCTGCCCGACTGAAAGAACTCCAGCTCTTTTCAGTCGCTTACCGCTTGCTCAGAGGTGACCTTTGCCTAACATACAAGGCCATGTCAAACCCAGATTTGATGAATATGCTTCACCTCAAAAATCTAGATCCGTCAGAGCCACAAGGGTGGGAGACTTAAACCTCGACACGGCTATTAATAGGACGTGCTGGAGGGATAGATTCATCACCCAAAGACTCCCTATGCTGTGGAATAAAATCCCGGTATATGTGAGGCAGAGCACCTCGCTGGCCTTGTTCAAGAGAAATCTTGACCAATGGATGGGAGATCGCAGATATACCCCAGGGATTACCTCAGTGTCACTGCTCAACAGAGGCACAGCAAAATAATGGGTATAGTTCCCCATACTAAAGGGGTGGCGTAAGCCACAAAACTATGGGCTAGGCTTGTAAATGCCCTCGGGCAGATAGCCTAGTATGAACCTATGAACCTATGAACCTATAAATGCACTCAGTGCAATTACACCAACTTCTCATATCCTGGCCATGATACAACTTAAATATACAGTACTAAATTCACCTTGTATAATCATATGATAACAGTTCATGTCTGGTTGTTTTCTAAAGTATTCATGGACATTTAAGAAAGTTTGCATAATTAACATTATACACCTTGAGAGAGATGGAATGTTTGCAATTTACAAGTCAGGCATCAATGATAAAAATGTTCAGTGTAATACACGGTTTTGGCCGATACCATAATCAATCAATAAGAACCTTAGATCTGGTGATATTAATTAAATAAATGTTAAAATACTGTATTTATTCATAATAAGCAAACTGTTGGAAACAAATATACAGTACATTCTTCATGGATATTGGCAGTTTGTTTTTCTCTCTCCCCCAAAACTTTTCCTGTTATGCCACTGAAGAGTATGCAGATGACACTGTAATGAAAATATTAATTAAAATCAAAACATATGCACAACAACTAACAAACACTGATTTGTGTTTCCACAGAAGGACATTTTAGAAAAATAATTTTAATATTTGATTTGCTTTTCATATTCTAACGCTTTCAGATGCTACAAAAAGAAAGGCAACTACAAACAATTTCTTGGCAACACAAGCAGCTAAACTAAACAGGCAACAGAGGTAAGAATTAGATAAATGGTATGATATAGTCACATTGTATCATTCAGTATATCAGAGTTACATGTGTGTTACCATAAGGCTGCTTGTACAGTTTGCACCCTTGGAAATGGTATAGCCTATACACCTTCTAGTCATAAGGGTGTGAATCAGATATTACCTGAACAACAAAAAAAAACTGCTATATTCTTGAGTTTCTATAAGGTGTCTAAAATCATGTCATGTACAACCCTGCATCTGTGTTACATGACAAATCTAACAAATTGGGGAATCTTGTTTCTGTTTGTTTTAACATTCTAAAGCATGTTCTTCCTTTTTCTTCCGAGATGAAAGGTCACAAAGCACTTCCTGTTTCATGATGTATTCAAGACAAATCTAGACTGTTGGGAAGAGTAAAAGCTATCTTGTGGCTACTCTTTAACTGCATTATTTCATCAAAATATGTTAATAGGCAGAAAAAGCTATAACAATTATTTAATATTTTAAAGTATGGCTTACGATCACACAAGATGAGCTGCAGATTAAATAAAACCATTAAAACGTTTTAAAAAACTTCACAACTTTTAAAACACACAACTTAAGTATAAATAAGGTAAAATAATATTTAAACACACTACAACATTGAACTAAAACAGTAAGATGTTAAATAGAACAACAGCATTTACAGACTTCCTACAAAGCTATTCATATTACTGAAGTCAGTCATGGTGACAACTGCTGATGAAACAAAAGCAGAGTTATTATAATAAAATACCTCATTAAGATGGCAACCTTCCAAATATTATTATAAAAATACCAACTTAAATATTTAAATAATATTAAAACAAATTATATCAATGTGCTGAAAGAGAAAATAATAATAAAAAGACTTCTACTAAAGCTTAACAAGTTATTTCCTTGTAGTCTAATCACAACTACTGAAAAGCTGTATATGACTCACTGAAAGAGTATCTAGTGTAAGGAACAAAGTAATTATTGTTATTCTTAAATAATACATTTATATAAATGAAAATGTTTTACCTTGTTGTCTGTTTTGTTTCCCAGAAGAAATTTAAAGCAGTATTTCAGAACAACAACACAACAATACAGACAAAGTAAACTGAGTGATTACTTTTCTTTTAGTTTTTTTTGGTGTTCTTTACTTAAATTATCCAGCCATTTCTAGTTGCTTGTCTATTTAAACTAGTTAGAGACCAGTCAATTTCTTCAGGTTTGTCTAAAAGTTGCTCTTCTGAGTAAAATCCAGAGCTTGTTTGTCTAAAATTTGTTCTTCGGAGTAAAATCCAGAGCTTATTCAAGTGTGTTAAAGGTTTTTTTGTCCTTCAGGAAGAAAAATTCATAATTCTTGGTGGGAAAATAAGTTGAGATTTGATGTTCATCTTCTTTAGGCTCTTAATCAAAGGAATGCATGCTTTTCTTTTGGAAATTAATCATGAAGAATAGTCATTGTCAAATCTTGTGTTGTTTTCTTTCATTTTTATTGGGGAATTTGACCAGGCTGTCTTTAATACCATATATTTGTATTGAGTGGAAAGAAATTTAACAATTATAGATCTGGGACTGGATGGATTATTTTTAAAAAATAATTTTAAAGAGACCCATGTGCTCTCTCTCTCTCTATGCCAAAAGAAAGTAATTCTGGCAGATTTAAAGTTTTTGGTAGCTGGTAATTTAGAAATTGTATCATGTTATCACCTTCTTTCTCCAGCATTCTATATATTCTGATATTATTCCTTTTAGATCTACATTCAAGATATTCCACCTTTTCCAAAAGCACAGTATTTTGTTTCAGGATAAATTCACCATGGTTTTCATTTTCTATCAACCTTCCATCTAAGTCATTCATTGATTATTCTATAGTGGAAATCTGAACTGAATGTTTCTTAATGAATTCATTTACTATATCCAGTTGTTTTTTTGCAATACAGCAACACTAAGAGAGAACAGCTTTTCATGAACTAACTTTATGAAAAAGAGAGCAAGAAAAATGAATTGACAGAAATAGTAAAAGATATTAAAGAATACTGATATGAGTTGTCTTTTCTCTAGTTGAAAAATTAGACACTGAGTCCCCAGTGAATGAAATGGTATGGGAGGAGTCTATGTTTTTTATCCCATAATAGCATATCCTTAATAGGACTCTTAGGTAAGCAGTTAAATTTTAAAAAGGCACTTTGAGGAGATGACACTTTGAGCAGAGCAAATAAAAAATGTGGCTGGAGGGGAAAAAGGCAGTATAAGGTGTTATTACTTTTTACCCATGCTTTAAGTTAAAATGACTTGTTGAGGAGTTAGAGGAGGGAAGGCAGTTTATGATTTGTATTTAAAAAATATGTTACACAGTAGACTAAGTGTTTTTTGCTTTACATTTTATCTGCAATATAGGAATCCATGTATTAGACTTTTGGTGAATGGATACCTTTCAGAGAAGACTGTGGAAAGTACAGATACCAGGCAGGGTTATCTTTTGTCACCTAATCTTGTTTTGTTTTTGATAGAATTACTTGGTCAAACAGTTAGAACGTTTCATAATACATTCCCAAATGTAGATGTTCTTTTCTACTGTTTGTAGATGATTGTATGTTGTTGGCAGTCAGGTTGAATATAGTGCTTCAGGAAATTAGGATGATTTTTTAGGAGTTTAAGATTAAGTCTGTTAGAATGCAATTAACAGAAGAAAGGTATGCTTAAACTAAAGAAGGTAGTAGCTCTTCCTAGTGAGGAATGGGTTAAAAGTGGGCAGGGTATAAGAAATTTAAAGATCAAGGTAAAAATTGTCTCAGACAACAACTGAGAATAACTATGGGAAGTTGTTAAGTCAGGTATTGAGACAAATGAGTAGGTGGAAAGATAAGCTGCTTACTGGGGGGGGGGGTAAATAAACACAGTACATATGATGATTCTTCCTAAGCTGTTGCATTTGTTTAGAAACCTCATAATTCTTAAATATAAGTAGGTGAATATGTAAAATCCAAGAGTGTTGTGACAGAAATGTTGGTGGTCGAGTTGTTCTCAAATAGCTAAAGAGTGGTTTCATTTGACAAAGAAATTTGGAGACTTGTGAATTTCAGATTTTTTTAATGCACAGCAATTTCAGTTTCCTAATATATAATGATTGCTATGAGAAGAGACTTAGTAACAGATCTCAAGATGACAGTAAGGGGGAAGAGAAGATGTGGAATTAGAGTATGAAGAAATGGTTACTGGAGAATATATGAGGATGTTGGATAATGGTTTTCAGCTTTTTGAAAAGGCCCCTTTTAAGCAAAGCAAATATAAAAGTGGATCATAATCAGTTTAATTGGAATGCATGCAGGAAGAAAGGAATTTGAGTTATAGATGTTTTAGGAGAGCAGAGAGGATAGGCTGCAGTTGTTTTCAGATTTTTAGACAGTATGAAATTTCAGGGGACATTTAAGTTAGGTAGTGGGCAGTGCTTGCAAGTTCCTCAGATTAACTTAATGGTTAAGGCATGGTTAGTAAGAGAAGGGATTCAGCAGAATGCAAATAGTAAGGAGATTAACCTGAATGAGTTTGAGAAGAGTGTAAAAGGGGATTCTCCTCCTTTTAGTAGTATGTGTATAAGAAGTTACATTTTCCATGTTATCAAAGGGCTATGGAAAAATGATGATGAAATGGCCTGAAGCAGAAGAGGCATTCTTCACAGGAAAAGAATGGCCTGATATATTGCAGGGATTGTCTAAAATGAAGATAGCATTGATTAACTGGGATCAGTGTATGAGACTGATTCATCCTTGGTAAAGAACCTAATTTATTTTCTGCATGCCATTAGATGGAGAATGGTTCATGCTGGAAGTTTGGTAATTTTAACACTGAGTATATACTCATATTCTGGGCATGTGTTAAAAGAACTAATTTATGGCAGAAGGTTATGGAAGAATGGAAACATATGTTTGGAAGTTTGTATTGTTAGGATAAGGAGGATGGTCTTATGGCTTGAGAGAGGGGCAGTGAGCATGAATACTATTTCTAGGAAGACAGGTATGCAGTTTATTGGCTAAATGTTGAAGAAGAAAATTTAAATGGAAAGGTAATGATACTGCATTTAAGAATTTGCAAGTTTATAGTTACATAGTTGCAACACAAAAAGGTAGGGATCAAAAATGTAAGGTTTCTCTCAGTGGGGAGGGGGTAAGATGAAAATATATGGTCAAGCTTAGCAAGTGGTAAATAGTGGAGATGGGACACATAATTAGATGTACTGGGAGAGTATACATTTTATTTTACTCTGTTTTGTTTGTCTTACTTTATTGCTAATGTTGGCTGTCCCTTGTTTGTTATAGGACAGATGGTCTTTAGAGTTTTCAATTGTTACATTACATTATAAGGTTTTGTTTTTCAAGTTTTTTAATGCAGTTAAATAAATAAGAAGGAAAGAAAAATATAATAATGGTGGCCAAAACATTTGGGAACTTACTGATGAGGTTAGCTTACAGCTATGTGGCAAAGAGATGTCCAAGAATGGATGAGACTAAAGCTTAGATTCTAGCAATGCTATATTGGCTTGGAATAATAACAGAAGTTGTGAACTTTTGTGTTGGATACCCTGATTGCCAATAAATAGTCCCTTTTCTAGTCTTTAAAATCCTTTGGCGTCAATGTTCATCATATAGGTGTCATTTGAATTTATTGCAATGGACATCAGGGGAAATTTGGTAAAATCCAGCAAAGAATCTCAGCATATTTTCATTATTTTAACTGTGTGACTACATTTCCTGAAGTTATTCAGCTGCATTAAGCTAATGCTAAAATTATAACCTAGGAACTAATGTAGGAATACAGAAGAAAATACTCACTGATTAGGGATGCTCTTAATGCACAGAATATGCACCAACTGTGCCATTGTTTTGCAATTAAGTGATTCAAAACCTCAGTGCATCATCCCCAGAAGGAGATTGGTGGACATTTTAATCCAAATACTAAAGTCCACCTTAAGAAAAGTTATTGTGGAAGATGGCAAAAACTCAGACTTGTTAATACTGTACGTCTTATTTGCCCTTAGATAAATGTCATAAACATCAACTGAGTTCAGCCCTCTTGTTACTATATGGTAGTCACTCTCAGGTAGCCATTATATAGTGCCAGAGAAACCTAGGGAGAAGTGAAAATCCAATTTAAAAGTGTATTAAGATGCTATACTAGCTTGTAATCCAGGCTAAAAACAGTGATGCCCAAAGCACAAGAATACATAGCAGTGGTGTTAGAACAGTATAGTTGATGGCAGCATGCACCACTAATGTACAAAAAGGTGCCTACACATGGAAACATTGTATATGTGCATGCATGCACGCGCGCATGTGTGTGTGTGTGTGTGTGTGTGTGTGTGTGTGTGTGTGTGTGTGTGTGTGTGTGTGTGTGTGTGTGTATAAAACAAAAACAATGTTGGCTAAGTTTCAGTTGCTGTTATAAAACTACATGAGAAGGAACTGGGAACAGACAGAGGTGGATGAAATCCTGGGGGGGGGATTTTGTTAGTAAAACACAGTTGGTATAATGAATAAAATCTCCTTCTTCCAAGCACAAAATATAGGATTTGAGCCTCATCTATGGCCAATGCCTATGTAAAATTTACATGTTCTCCCCTGTGTTTCTGTGGGATTCCTCACAAAAAAGACATGCTAAATGTTTCTGCCTCAAACTCATCCTCCAACCATGGGTAGCAGCACAGACTCTAGGCAGTGTCTACTGCAGGAAGAGTTGTATAAACCACAAGCATTAGGGCTTGCTATGTAAAGAAGGACAACATGAGTAGTTGATGTTCACAATGAGGGACTTGAATGCTCATATCAGGACAGGCAGAACAGGATATAAAGTCTGCTGTAGTCCACATGAGGTGGGCAACAGGGATAAATGCAGAGGGGTCATTCTAAGACTTATGTCTGGTGAATATCTTGATGGTTGCCAACACAATTCAACATGAGAGGTAGTCACAAGATCACTTACAAGTGTGGTCAACATGCAACTTGGGTAGACTTCCTTCTAGTTATTGTAACATCAACCTTAGTGAAATATCCAGTCCACAGCATAAACCACTACTGTCCAAAACCATTTGCAAGCAGAGAAGGCTCTAAGCTCAACACAGACTAGGATGAAAACATAGAAGCTGACTGGAGTGAAAAAAACAACAATTCAAGGAAATACTAAGGGCTGTAGCACCTCTGAAAGAAAAGGGAACAGGTGGAGTGAAGAAGAAGAAAAAGACGAAGAAGAAGAAGAAGAAGAAGAGGAAGAAGAAGAATGGCAATGACTCAAAACAGCATGTGTGAGGACTGTACAACAGATATGTATCTGACAGAAATAAGGTACATAAGGAATGCTGCTGGTGGGATTAGAAGTCCAGGCAGTTATCAAAAGAAAGAAGGAATACAAGAAAACATGGGAGACAGAAACGATGGACCTGGCTAAGTAGGTATACTGGTTAGATAACAAGAGAGCTGTCACAATAGCGAAGGACAAGGCATCAAAGGCATTTTACCAATTTCTGGAAAGTGACTCTGCAGGTGGTACAAAGAAATTCTATAATTTTTCAAGGAAACTGCAGAAAGATAAAGATAGTCATTAGACACCATTCATAAGGAATGCCAGGAACAACCTACTCACCAGTCCACAAGACATTAAAAGCAGATGGAAGGAGTACTTCAGATAAGCTCTGAGTAAAGAAACCCCCCATAGAAGTCATACATCCCGGTACACAGCCTACAATGAAAGTGGATGAACAGCCCACTCTAGAATAACTAACAACAACACTAAGGAAAATATAGTCAGAGGAACCAGCAGGCTCAGATGAGGTAACAGCACATATGATCAAGATAATGGAAGAGTTAAGACAGAAATGGCTCCTCAGGGTACTAATAACAGTTTGGAGAGAAAGGTGTATCCCAGATGACTGAAGACTATGCAGTCTAGTGCCAGTGTTTAAGAACAAAGGCGACATTCATAACTGTGGGCAATATTGAAGCATCAAACTCTTGTCACACTACATGAAAGTGCTGGAGAGGGTGATTGATAAATCAATACACCGAGTCGTAGAAAGTAAGATAAGAGATAAGTAGTCCCGATTCAGATCAGGATGCGGCACAACTGACAAAGTGTTTTCAGTGAGACAGATAGTGAAGAAGAAGCTAGAGATAAGGAAAGAATCCAAATTGGTATTTTTTTTATTTGAAAAAAAGCATATGACAAGGTCCAGAAAAAGATGACTTCTGCAGTTCTATGATAGTTAGAAGTCCTGTAAATGTTGGTAGATTTAGTACATGTTATATACAAGGACCCAATAACAGAAGTCTGAACAGCATTCAGACTGACAGAGGGATTTCTAGTTTGAGTGAGTGTGTAGGTACACAGGGAGATTCTGAGTGGAAGTGGGTGTACATCAGGGTTCAGCTCTGAGCCAATTCCTTTTTACACTGGTGATGGACTACATTAGCAAACAGCTTGTAGGGAAAAGGTCAACAAAGCTATTATATGCAGATGATGTGTCATTACAAGCAGACTGAACAGGAACTTCAGCAAATGATTGCAGAATGGAATACAAAACTGAAGGCACACGTGATGAGTGTGAGTACAGACATGGCAGTTGCTTGGCAGAAAATGAAAGAAATCAGAAAAATGAGCTAGAAGGAAAAATGGTGGAACAGTTTAACAGCTTCAAGTACCTGGGAGGGGTGGTTTAGGAAAAGGGAAGCCCGAATGAGGAGGTCAAATCTAGAATTAGAGGGCCTACAACCAAAAACATAGAATATCAGGGATAGTGTATGATAGAAAAATGCCAAAGAATCTGAAAAGGCAGGAATACTAAACAGTACTGTAACCAGTACTTCTATTGGGAACAGAAATCTGGACAGTAAAATCAGAGCAGTTAAAGAAGCTACAGGTGATGGAGCTGAAATCCCTCTGGAATACATAGTATGATTCAAACCATGGCATGCATGAAAAACTGATGATATCTAAACAGAAGGCAAAGTAACTTGAATTGCAGAGAAGATCACTGAGGATAGATTACAGTGGTTTGCACATGTGCAGGGAACTAGAGGATGATGTGGTGAAGATGACATGGACGAGACGTGAAAAAAACAAAAAGAAATGAGGATACCCCACAGAGAAATGGATGAATAGCACAGGACAACACCTGTGACACTTAGGTATGACTGTCAGCAAGGGTAGGAGAGTGACAATAAATCTAAGGAAATGGTCCATTGGCATGATACCCCAAACCCACATAGAAAATGGAAAAAAAGAGGTTTCTGCTGCTCCTGATGATGATGATGATTATGAGAATGATGTAAGTACCCTCAAAATAGTGCCAGCTTTAAATAACTATATGCAATTGACAATATACTGCCTTTCCTTGTTTCTAAACAGCAATGAATTAAAAGCAGCATTTTTAGTAAACCATACATTATGTTATGCAATATGTCAAATATTCTCACTGAAGTGAAGCATAATTATTGTGTTTTAACTAAACTCAAAATTTATAGGTGCATATTAGCTCTCACCGCAGTCATCATCTATCATAAAAATATAATAAAAATAACAAAAACCTGTCATACACTTGTAAAAACTAATATTATTTGTAGTTTAAAATCATATAAATTGTGTGATTCTCTAAATGTCTTTTCGTATTTCTCAACAATATTTAGAGCCAGATTGCAAGCTTGGCTATTATCCTTTATAACAAAATATCCACCATCAATATTTATGAAAAATCACATTCTTATCCACTACAACAGTTGAAAATTCATTTTTTTTACATCAGTATATTGGATAACCTTTCAGTAAATGCATAATTAACAAACCACAAACAGAATAACAGCAGACTACATTATAACTAAAAACTTAATTTACCCAAATGAGACTTCAAATATAAAATAAAATCAACACAGTTTATAGCTGGGGAACTAATGCTGCTATTGACTACTATTGCTTGTACATGGTGTCTTAACATCTGAGTATAAGATTTTATGTATAAGTGGGACAGATGTTATTTATTTTTCATTGTGTATTGCTTAGTATGAATGCAAATGAAAACATTTTTTGTGAGATACCTCATTAAGGTACCAAATGAGTTACTCTTATTTGTATAGTTAAAATCCCATTGATTATGTTGTTTTTCATTCCTATTTAAATGCAACTAATTTTGACCTGGGTTGCTTTTCCTGATGAAACAGGTGCTGTCCAAAAGCATGTATAAAGTGAATAGCATTGCTTTATGACATATTTGTAATAAATGAATGTATTTAACCATTAAGTGGTCTGCAATTCATACTCTATTTTTTTTACTTATGCAAACATTTCTTTGCATTTTTACAAGTATATTAATCAACTTTCCCTGTGGAGTTACTTATTGCACTGTTTAGGTAGAACTTTTCAGTCTCTTTAGTAATCTTTTTCTCTAGGTCTCACACGTATAAGCAAACATCTCCTCTCACTCAAGTCTTATCTTTCCTCCTATTCATCCCTCTGTTTCTCTAATGATATCAGCATCAATTAATGTAACCCTCTCTACTTTTGGATCCACATGAAATCATACAAGTTTTGGCCAACCTTTGTGTTCACATTACACAAACTTGTGGGAATCACTTACTTGTGTTAGTGTCAAACAACTGATTGCAGGAGACACTTTCTTTTGAATTGCCTCTTCACTTTATTTGCAAAAGGTAGCTTTCAAGATTACATGATAGATCACTTGTGATGCAACAGAATTATGGTGCAGTCCCTCTTATGAGATATGTTTTTTATATATATATATATATATATATATATATATATATATATATATGTGTGTGTATGTATATATATATATATATATATATATATATATATATATATATATATATATATATATATATATATATTATAGTAGTGTTTATCCTATTTGTCCTTCACTCAGGCTATCAAAGGTGCACTTTTCTATCCCAGAAGTCCTTCAAGATGATAGGGTAGGGCAGTTTAAATTTCATATTTCTTCACTTGCACTTCTGTATTGCATCTGCAAATCATAATCAATTATTTAGTGTAACTTCAGAATAGCCATGCTCTACAAACACTGGTTAACCTGCTGCTAATAGTTTTTTTAACAGGTTGCTACCATGTCCATAACCTCTGTCACAGCATGGCAAAAATTCAATCAGTATCAGCATTGGCTTCTAAAATATGAGTTCTGATTTTAGCAGAGACAAACTTTTTATCATTACTACTCATAAAATATCCTTAGTGAAACCAGTCCCCTCCACCATCTTCTTTTTTTTTTCATATACTCCATCAATATTTAGTCCTACCCATATCCAAATATTTAGTCTTACTAGTGTACCAGTACTATTTTGTAAATTGAACTCAACTGTGTTGTAATTGTTAAGCCAGATTAGAAGTTTGGTGCCGCCTCACAGTAAGACGCTGTCCGGTTTGACTCTCAGCTAGAGCATCTTCTGCGTGGAGACATGCGTGAATGGGCATTCCTTCATTGAAGGTTGTGCACCAGGGCTGGCAACTCGGTATGTAAAAATCAACTGCCAATCATTAGCGGACCGGAGTTCCGCTGTGACGACCCCTAACCGGGAAAAGCCGAAAGACACAACATACTCCTCAACAAAGTCTGTAAATTGTGTTTAATTTGTACTATGTTAAGTTTGCTTGTGTAACTTCCTTTGGAGATTTTCACCCCGGGCCTCCACTGAAAATGGACATGTATCCAGTCAGACTATCCTGGTCAACAAATGTAAAATAAAAATAAAATAAAATAAAAATAAAATCAAGGCTTTTCCTTACTTACATTATATAACTTCCCACAGTCTGAAACTAACTTTTCTTCCTGTCCTACCATTTTAATTAGACATTGCACTAGCTGCTTTGTTTGCTTTATTATCATAACTGCCTTGTCTTGAGTCTCAATCTTCTATTTATGAGGATCCATGACTTACTGTTGGTCATGTAAGAGCTCCATTTCATCCAGAAATACTATGTCCATTCATTTCATTCACACTTCAGTCTGGTCAGTTTCTTCAACTCTGTTTGAATAACTTCCAGATTATTTGCATTCTCAGCCACAATCAATCTCAACACCTTTTTCACTTCCAAGCTGTGGATTACTTAGACCTCTCAACTGCCCCTATTTTGGAGGAACATACTTATTTTCAGGCAGAATTTACCTTTTCACATGATGTTCCTATTTTTAGAGGTATGTCCCTATTTTCATGCAGTTTTCTGATTCTCCATCATCACAGGTAATTTTTAAAGCTGACTAGTACACAGAAAATCACGCTAAATGACTAATATCCTAGTGGCACCAATAATTTAAAGAGAGGACACACATTTTATATCTCTCATTTTAAGCTTCTGAAGAATACAATGAAAGCGCTAAACCCTATCCTTTAAGTGGCTCTAGTATTTCCATGAACATTCCATTTGTTATTTTTATGTCTGTTTGTATTATAAATTCAAAATTTTTTATACATGTTTATGAGTAGTATTCCACATTCCTACTAGTAGCTGGAAAATATATTTCTTCCACAATAAGCCAATAGATGATATTATCAGACAACTATAAACCAAAATCTACATCAAGTAAACAACCTTTCTTGTAGTATTTAAGTTTTAACTTTCATTCAAATAGAGCACCTTGAGGAGGCAACAAGCTTAACAAGCAACATGCATGCCATTGTAAGCTACTCTTGAATTTATTATGAAATATCGACAACTCCTTGTTATGAATCACTGTTTATCTTATTGTAGTGTACTGCAGGAGCTTACAGAGCAATTGAGTATTATGGAATAAAGGAGTCTTTTTTTTTTGCTAGGATGCTCTTAACTTACTCAATATAATTAATAGTTTGTTGTAAGATGATATTATTTTTTTAAAAGCTTACAAAATGATCATTGAAAATTATGAGCATCAAGTGCATAAATCACAAGATGCCAAGGAACAGAGTGCCAATGACTGTTTCTCATTCTGTGTGTGTGTGTGTGTGTGTGTGTGTGTGTGTGTGTGTGTGTGTGTGCGCGTGTGTGTGCGTGTGTGTGCGTGTGTGTGTGTGTGTGTGTGTGTGTGTGTGTGTGTGTGTGTGTGTGCGAGCAGTGATTACATTGTTTTGGGAGATTTATCATCACTTTTTTGTGTTTGTACAGCTGTGGAGTTGGTATATATATTTTCAGGGGCTGCTCCATATGGGAGGTACAGAGGAGGCTTGCCCCCACTTGAGAGTTTCAGTGTAGACTTTCCTCCATGCAAAAATACTTATTGCTTTAGTTTTCACCATTTTGGTATTTCAAGCATTTGGGTGAGGCATTCTGCTTCTTCAATGTCTTGTCAGTTTACATTTCATAAGAGAACCATTTGTTTAGAATAATTTTGATATAATCAAAATAATCTATTTTGCTATGTTATGGCTGACATGTAGTAGTGCTGAGGTTTTAAATCCTGACTCATTCATAGATAAGGGTATCACTTGATCTGCAAGCCACTAAAAGAGTGCTATATAAGTAAAATATAAAACACATATGTGCATCTGCATTCACTAGTATCTTTATATCTAAAGCAGCTCTTTGGGATGGACCATGATAAACACAATCTGAGTAAGGCAGCACACCTGTCTGATGTTGTATAACGTCTTTTATAGGCACTGTAGAAAAAATCCATGTTACAAACTAGATGGGGATACAGTAACTAGCCTAGCTGAGGCCAAGCACCTTACTGAACTGTTATGTAGGGCTTCATCAAGATGAAAGAATGAGAAAAGTGTGTGTGTGTGTGTGTGTGTGTGTGTGTGTGTGTGTGTGTGTGTGTATGTATCTGTGCTTGCGTGCCTGTGTGAGTGTATTTCCTCGTGAAATCAGCCCAGTGGATGTTGATATGATATAAAACATGAATAAAGCTTTGCTTATATGTTCCTATTTTAACACCTAACAACATTTAATTCTGAGTATAATTTGCCATTGCCAACATCTCACAAGCATGCTTGGTTATGTTCTCACTTTGGGAATGTAATCAGTGGATACCACAGTTTGAAGGATACTTCAGATAACACTAAGGGGAAACATTTTTAAATGAAGAGAAAAAGTGAAAAGTTTGTCTAAAATTTATTTATGTTACTCATGCTCTGAATTTTGTTGGAGTAGAAATATGTTAGTGAAACAATAGATTTATTATTGACAATTGCAGAAATTACCTATAACTTGGTCTTGGTATAACTCCATGAGATTCTGATCTCTAATCATAGACAAAGTGCAGTCAGACAGCCCTTGAAAACATTAATTGCAATACTGCATGTGCACACTGTAATTAAAAAGAGGCAGAGTTAAGGCTGCAATTTGAATTATACTGCCCCGTTGGAGGCTGCTATGAGGCATGCTGTTCTCTTTCAGCAGCATGTACTTGCACTATAATAAATGATCAGGAAAAAGATGTTAAATATATAATTAATATATAGTTGAATACTGCTGCTTGGAAAAGAGTGGCTTTGGGCAGTTTGTTCTGCTATAGCACTGTGCAGTACTTTCTTAATTAATTAGCAGGCAAAGCTATTAAAATTAAAATTAATGTATTTGAATTCCACTGCCTTGTTATCAGCAGCTGTGAGGCAATTTTTGTAATGTAGCCATTGAATTTGTTGCTTTTAGAGAAATTTTTGCAACCGTTGCCCATCATGACATATACTCTGCAAGCTGTTTTTTATTTGCAATATTGGACAATAGACAGGAGTATGTTTCTACTATTGTGTTGCTGAGATACTAGAATTTTGCAGAACTTATAAACAGTGGAAAGGTACGTAGTGGTTGTCCACTCAAAACCCTGTAGACATGAAAATACCATTCAAGGGTTGCCTGGTGTAAGACTGGAAATTTGGCAATACATGGCATTTGACTGGATTTGCA